>NC_056747.1:1145224437-1145251937 GCF_019279795.1 Protopterus annectens | reverse complement strand
AGCAGCCATGGCTATGTAGAATAACAGCTTTATTAGTAAAAGAGGTGAGCGCTTTCGTGGCACCAGCCACTTCATCAGACAATCAAAGAAGAGTAAAGCACAGCATTTATACCAAGCTTATCATTGCAACAAACAACATTTGTTTTTTAATGTGTTATATTACTAGTTACTCAAAATTGTAATATGTTACAGTAACATGTTACATTTGTAATGGGTTACTCCCATCACTGCAAGCCTTTGTGAAACTTGCTTTTATGGTCAGACTGATTATATGAGGAGCAATTAGGAAAACATTGACATTTTTTATTTCAGGCACTATGGATCATTAAAACTTATTTCATTAATATAGACACAGCACTCTTGACTTTCAATTCCTGCAAATTCAGATTTAGATTCCTCTGAAGCCACAGATTTCTGATAGAAAGATTTTCTTTTCTTTTTACATCTTATTACAGCTAATTCAAACAGTCGGCTCACAGGTCTTTCAAAGTGGAGTAGCAGTCAGCTGCCAGATTTCTGCCAATGAGAGTTAGTGTAGCATTTGGAAGCTGACAGTCTTCTGCAGTATTTCATCTATGCACGGTTAAAGTCACTGATGATATGCCCTGATACTGCTGGGACTATGTATATTAATTTTGCTAATACTTGGTAGTATTCTGATCATGTGAGAGCTGAAGCATAATGTCAGGTTATATCACTATGAGATTCCAGTTGTTACCTAGCCTGCCCATAGTCTCTTTAGTGCGTGTATTTGTGTTTTGGCAGGGGGAAATGTTTAAAATATGAACATTTAGCTCTATTTCTTTCTCATACTTGGAAAACAGAGGTGAGTATATACTTGTGTATTGGGGTGCATATCTGTACATTGTCAGAAGAGTGCATGACATATGAGTTTATTTATTTGCATTTGGTTACTTGGAGGTTCTGAAAAGGTCATAAAATACCCCTTTTCACTGGAAGCCTTGGAAAAAAAGCTCTAAAAACATATTTAGTGAGGGGAAAAACTTCCAAAGAGATTATAGCAGACCCTTTGTGAGTACAAGCAATATTTAAAATACAATGATTTTGACTAGGTCTCTAGGGGAATATGATAAACAGCAGTTGTCAAAGATGAAAAGTAATAAAAAGGGACCTCGCAGTGGAGGTAGTGGTTGGGGTACACCAGATGAAGAAGAGTAGGGAAAAGGAGTGCGAGAAGAGAAAGAAATTTAGATTTAAATGTTGATAGAGATCTATATTAAAATATGTAAAAATCTCCAGGATTGAGTGCAAAAGTATGTGAGGGAGGATGGCATTATTAATGTGCTTGATCAAGGTTACAGAAAAGAAAAAAATTAAGGATTTACATCAACAGCTATGAAAAAGCAACATTCTGTAGTTACTGATGAGAGGAGAAACTCCATGGTTTGAAAGAAGTAGAACAGGAAACACGTGATTAACCAGATGTACAGTACATCTTCAAGATTACCTTGACTAAACATGCTGTATAAACAACCGTCATATGTTACTACCTGCTATACTTTTAATTGTATGTCTAATTCTCTAAGCTTATGTAAATATCTTATGCAATCATATGCTATTATCTGCTATATTTTTTATAAGTGAATGTGTAAACCACAATACTCATGTAAATGTCTTATGTATAGTATGTTAGCAATTGTTCTGCAGCTTTTCTCCCTGGGCCTCCAATGAAAACAGACAACTCTGTCCAGTCAAACCTCCCTGGTAAACAAATGTAAAATAAATAACAAATGTTATGTTGTCCCATCTCGCCTTCAGTCTTGCTGTTTTCGGTTCGGAGTCGAAACCTCGGCTCCTACTCGGCCTATACTAAAGCTCAAGAGCTTCTAATGGCTCGAGGCTGAATAATATCTCATAGTGCTTAGTGGCTATTCCCCTGATCTCATTTGCCGCTTGAAGCTTCAGGATTGTCTTCACTGGCTCAGGCTTGGAAAATTTAATATTTTATATATTTTATAACTTTTTCTGTCAAATTGTTTTGTTGTTTTTACTTATTAGTGCTATACTAACAGTCTTGTGCTATATTTAGCCTTTCCTAAACCTGTAAGCTTATTTTCTGTGGCTATCCTTTATTTGGGCCTTGTTTTCTCCACAAAATCCTTTTTAAATTAGAGGATTCTTGCCCCTTTCTTCCTTATAAGCCTTTTAGGAGTACTCCATTTAAGTTAGAGGCGTCTCCTCCAATGGAGAAGGTAGCTGTTTAACTTAGAGACTTCTCCTCCCCTCTTTTTTCTTCTCTTTAAAAAAAATATATAGTCCCTTATTTTATATACTTGTCTCTTTGCTGTTTTCTCTTTTATAACAGTTAGAGTTTGGTGTTCTAACTTTTATTTAATTTTTTTTTTTCTTATAGCTAGTATGTCTAAAGAACTGGCTACGGAACACAAGTCAAGATTCAAAAAGTGTGATTTTTGCACTCAGAAGATGTCCATTACTGACGGACACACTAGTTGTGTGTACTGTCTGGGTCCACTCCATCTTCAGGACTTCTACTCCATTTGTCATAGTTTTAGTGCCAGGACCTTGCAGGAGAGGAGGAATATGTTTATATTGAGGGGCTTATTAAAAATGGATGAAGGAATTCAGACTAAAAAATTAGACAAGACTCCAAAGTCTGCTTCATTGGCTCCAGTGTCTGAGCCGACAAGCAGCACCAGGCATGATGCCTTTTTGGCTCCAAGAGTTATCGGAGCTGAAAAACATGGCTCTCCCTCGGCTCCATCTGTGTCATTGGAGCCGTTGCGGAGCCAAAAGAAGAGCCGGTCACTGTCCTTGGAGCCTGTTTGCTCGGTGCCGGTTTCTCCTTTATTACAGTTGGTGGCAGGTAGCCCCAAGTCTTCCAGTCATTCCACTAGATCCTCCAGGTTATCGGATGAAGACGTGGAGCAGGTAGTAAAAAGCTTGCTTTGGACCCGGGCCCTAGCTGAAATTCTTTTAAGCCCAGCCCATCGGACCTTTGAGCTGACTATTCCTATTCCTCCTCCAACTTGAACGAGAGTATGGAAGTCATTGCGCTGGATCCACCAGCACCAATAATCATTACTGATATCTCAGATCAGATGTCTGCTCTGGTTTCTTCGATGCTTTTGTCCATCGAAGGACCTGGGGCCGACACTCCCTGGTCGGCTCTGGGGGAAAGAGTCGGGTCGGACTCTTGTCGAAGCCGGTTCTCTCACTCGGCACCTCAGCTCAGGTAAGTTCAGCTCCCACATCTGCAATGGAGCCACCCTCCTCGATGCCGAGGAGATCGCCTGGTCTCTTGAGGCAGAACCCTCTTTCGGCCCAGGACTGCTGTGTCTTCGAGGTGATGTGGAGTGTGCTCTCCACTGAGTCTACTCCACCTTTGGCTCCAGTCTCTCTTCCCTCTAAGGGACCAGTTTCCACATCTTCATTACCTCTCTATCAACCACAGAGTAGAGAGCCAGTGCCCCAGGAAGCCACAATGGGTGGATCCTCCTCTTCTGATACCTCTCTGGAACATCCCCCCTCAGAAGAGACAGTGTAAGAGGAAGTACATATACTCCCCTGAGTCCGTAACTTCTGATACCAACTTAGAGGATACAGAAGGGTCCCCAAGGTCCCCCTCTGAGGATGTTTCTTTTTCAGACTTGGAGGCAATTGGCTGTCACCCCTCCACCTCTTGGGTGTCTCCACCTTTTGACCTTCTCCTGGGTTTGGTAAGCTGGAAGGTGTGGGACTCTCCAGACTCAGTGGACCCCATTTCACAGAGGCCTATTAAGTTCATTATGGCCCCGGAAGATAGGCAGTATTTAACTAAAGGGGTTCCTGTAGATGCAATGTTGGTGGCAGCAGCCACAAAAAAGGAGTTAGCTGAAACTTCTGTATCTGTTCATCCACTGAACAAGGATTCTCATACGATGGACAGATACAGGAAGTGTATGTTCTCCGTAGTAGCCTTTACTTTATGGTCGCTAAATTATTTGTCACATTTCACGTGATTTCAGAGGGATCTCCTAAAACAGCTAGGAGACACTTTGCAAGGTACCACAGCCCAGGACTTATCTCATAAGTTTAATTCTCAGCTTGCAACCTTAACCTCCATATCTAACTCCTCCATGCGGCTCATATCTTATGCAGCCAATGGAGCAAGCAGGGCAGCAGGCACAGGAATAGCTCTTAGTAGACATTCGTGGATGCACTTTTGTGAGTTTGCAGAATGGGTCTTTATTAGCTAAATGAAAGTTTATCTTACCGAATGCTAACATGAGCGAAAATCCCGGAACCCGAAACCAGAATTGTGAGATCACAGTACAGTGAAGATGGGAATATTTTCCCTTTCCTCACTGTAGTGCAATCTCAGAGTTGGAATATATATTTAGCGGGGGGTGTGGTGAGGGGGTACCCCACAATTGCAGTTTCGAGTTCCTGGATTTTCGATAATGTCAGCGTTCGGTAAGATAAACTCTTGTTTATCTAATGTAGACCCTGCAGAACCCTTCCATTCTTCCTTTATTGACACTCCCTTTGATGGCTCATCATTGTTTGGGCTTAAAGTAAAAGTAACTCTCACCAGGAGCCAACTAGATGGTATGACTTTGTCTGCCATTGGAGTCTGTTTTTCTGTCCCTACCAGACTTAATCCTAAAAGTCAAAAGGGCGGAACAATGTGGTTCGGTAAGTCCAAAGGAGCCTTATCTGACACTTGTGGTGATCCTTCCCCCAGAGGCAGAGGGGGAAACAATAGAAGATACCATCCATGTGGCAGAGGGGGTCTTCAAAACCAGGGCAACAGAGATAGATTCTTGGGTAGGCCCTTCCAGTGCTCCTGAAGGGAAGCCCTTCTGTCCACCTCTGGAGGCAGTTGGGGGGAGGATATCGCTGTACCCAGAAGCCTGGCTGAATTTTGACTCAAGACAAATGGGTACAGTCCATTATATCCAGAGGATACATCATTCCCTTCTAACGTACACCTCAGCCACCAAAGTCTGTCCCAGACATTCCACCCAGTCAAAGGGATCAAGCAACACTAGAAATACAAAAGTTGCTAGAAAAATGTCATCCAAGAAGTCTCCGCAGACCAACTAGGATCCGGAATTTACTCAAGGTTCTTTTTAGTCCCAAAAAAGACAGGAAACTGATGACCCATATTGGATCTCAGCAGACTAAACAAGTTAGTGAAAAAATCAAAGTTCTGGATGATAACACTGCAGTCTATACTCCCATTCCTGGTAAAAGACAATTGGATGTGCTCGTTAGATCTTCAGGACATGTACTACCACATAAAAATGGACAGGCACTCAAGAAGATTTCTATGCTTCTGGCTGGGAGCCAGTTATTACCAGTTCAGAGTTCTGCTCTTTGGACTCATCACAGCTCCGAGGGTGTTTCCAAATGCATGGCAATAGTCACAGCTCATCTGAGATGCCAAGAATTCCAGGTGTTTCCATACTTAGACGACTGGCTCCTAAATGCCACCACCAAGCAACTACTGATCAAAGCAAGAGACTACACCATTCATCTTTTCTCAAAACTAGACATTACTATAAATACAGAAAAATCTGCCTTGTTGCCATCACAGCATATTACATTCACTGGTGCAGATTTAAATACAAACAACATGTTGGCAAAACTACCTCAAGAAAGAATACAGACACTATGCAGTCAAGTGATTATTTCACTCATCAAGAACAGAGTACAGGCAAGATTTGGGTGAAAGTCCTAGGCTCCGTGGCAGCGATGATAACACTACTTCCCATGGCATGACTTCACATGAGAATATTGCAGTGGCTACTCTTTGCCCAATGGTCCATGCAGGAGTTACCCATGTCTCACAAAAATTTCACAACTCCTTCCTGCAAGAAGGACTTACTTTGGTGGGTTCAGTCCACTCAGGTAACAATGGGCAGAGCATTTGTACTTCCTAAACCTATCACTACAGTAACCATGGATGCATCCCAGATGGAGGGAGGGACATTATCTGAGATAGATGGTCCAAGGAGTTTGGAAAGATCACAAGTACCATGTGCATATCAATTTCCTAGAGATGAGGGCCATGCTTCTGGCATTGCAAGCACTTCAGGACTCTTTTCCCATGGGGACTATTGCAATTTAGACAGACAATATGTTGGTGGTTTGGTACACCAACAAGCAGGGGGGAACCAGATCCTACCTCTATGTCAAGAGGCCCAGAAAGTATGGCAATGGGCGATATCTTCTCAACGGTTTCTGACAGCAATGCATATCCCAGGAAAAACCAACGTTATAGCAGACAGGCTAAGCAGAGCGATTTGCATGCCTCATGAGTGGTCCCTCAATCAGGAAGTTGTGAATCAAATTTTTCACAAATGGGGCAAGCCTTGCTGCGACCTTTTTGCCACTCCTTTCAATTCCAAATGCAGCAACTACATTGTCCTAATTTCCCCTCCCGGAGAGTCACCGAGGGATGCACTGGTTCACTATTGTCCCCTGGGTCTTCTTTATGCCTTTCCCCCATTTCCCTTGATTCCAAAGGTTATACAGAAAGCAAAGTTGTTGAGTCGCAGGTTAATTCTCATTGCGCCCAACTGGGGGCTCATCAGATTTGGTTCCCCTTCCTTTGACCCTACCTTCAGGAGGACCCATGGATCCTGGACCCAGTGCCGGATCTTCTGACACATCAGTTAGGAATGCTCCATCCTGCACTCCACACCCTCAAACTGACAGCTTGGCTGCTCCACTTCCGCTCTTAGCCAGGCTTCCAGAATTGTCCCCTGCATTTCGTCACATTCTAGTCTCTTAGCACAAGCAGATGACTAGGAATCTCTATGCAAGCAAATGGAAGAGATTCTCTTGTTGGGCTGACAAAAGACATATAGATCCTTTTACAGCATCTATACCTCTAATCCTGGAATTTCTAACAGAAACCTTCAATCAAGGGGCAGCAGCAGCCACTATCCGAGTTCAATTAGCTGCTATTCTAATTATCATGTGGAAGAATCAGGATCTAGTCTAATGTCTCATAGACTATGCAAAGCCTTCCTAAAAGATAATTTTCTGTTAAGACCTCACATCAGAGAATCTCCTCCTCCTTGGGACCTCAATCTAGTATTGTCATCTTTATGTCTGCCTCCTTTCGAACCAGCATCAACTTGTTCACTAAAATTTTTATCTTGGAAAACACTCTTCCTAACAACAATTACTTCAGCCAGGAGAGTATCAGAGTTGCAATCCTTGTCTATCCGTCCACCTTATTTGATCTTCCATAAAGATAGAGTTTCCCTCAGAACAAATCCTTCCTTTTTACCAAAAGTTTGTTCTCAAGCTAGTTTAAACCAGAGTATAGAATTACCAGTGTTTTTTCCAAACTATGGCAACAAGGCAGAGTATAATATCTATCAACTGGATGTGCACAGACAGTTACATTTTTACTTGCACAGGACAAAATAATTTAGGAAGTCAGACCAATTGTTTGTCTCCTATTCAGACAAAAAAAAAAGATTTGGCAGTCTAAAAAGTTACTTTGTCCAATTGGCTTACTGAAACTATCACATATGTCTATGGTTCCCACAATAAGGAACCACCAGGGAAAATCAAAGGGCATTCAGCTAGAGCGGTATCTACCTCCATTGCCTTTCAGTGCAGACTTCCACTGGATTCAACTTGTGCTGCTGCTACAAGGGTTAACCCTCATACTTTATTACTCGTTACAAAGTAGATGTGGCCTCCTGGAACAGAGCTTCCTTTGGTTCCACTGTCCTGAGGAGTTTATTCCCTTGAGCCACCCAAGAAAAAGGTGCTAGGGACTCTGTCCCAAAACAGCAAGACTGAAGGTGAGATGGGACAATATAACATAAAGAAGTTATGTACTCACCATAACGTTCCATGTTTGTTGTCCAGTATCTCACCTTCAGTCTTGTGTCCCTCCCAGCCATCACAATCCCGGAGTATCTAGAGGAATATTTCTTAGAAATTGGCAGATAAGATGTGATTCCCTTCTTGCCATTTTCTTGTTAATTTTCAGATATTATTTTTTTGAATATTGAACATATCATGGGGACCTTCCTTTTCAAACGAGATCTGGGGAATAGCTGCTAAGCACTATGGGATAGTATTCAGCCTCAAAAATGTAGAAGCTCTCCAGCTTTAGTATAGGCCGAGTTGGAGCCAAGGTTTTGGTTCCGAACCCAAAACAGCAAGATCGAAGGTGAAATTCTGGACAACAAACATGGAACGTTATGGTAAGTACATAACTTCTTTATAAATAAAGATGAAGATCAGGAGCAGGGTTTAGAGTTAAGAAGATAAGTATGAAGATATTTCTTGAAACTGTTCCAAATTTGACATTGTCTGAGTCAGCCCATTCCACAGTTTGGCTGCGCAACATGAGTATCCTGTTAAGCATGGTATCCGTTTGTAGAGTGGAGTTCTCTTGCTTGACACTATAACTGCATCAATGAGATTAGGAAAGGACATTTGGATATTTGGTGCAGAACAGAATGGGATACCTTCACCTGGATGTATTGAAGATAGTTGGGAAATTCCATCTTATTGATTTTATGCACATACAATAGGGTCTGTAAGAGATAATCACTACCACTAGCCTTATGAACTTGTTCTGACAGACAGGGTTTGATTCTGTGTAAGACATCTAGTTTTTGATGTGTTTTTATGATAGTGGGTATATGGAGGTCAAATTTTAATTTATTGTCCAGGGTAACTCCCAGGAGTTTGATATTTGAACAATATACAGGATATTATTATTGTAAGAGATCATGGAAAAATGAGTATGTGTGTGACAGGACTAGAAATAGGTAGGAAGAGCAGTTTTATATTTTTAGCATTGAGCATAAGTCATGCTGTTGTTGTAGCCAGAGTTTGACTGATGTTTATAATTCCTGAGATTTGGCTTGCAGTTCATTAATGGATGGGGAATAGCAAAGAAGGGTGTGCATCATGAGTAAAACAAACAGAAAAAGGATGAGCATTGCCAAATTGGCAAGGCATCTTAGCGACACCCCAGACAGACATTTCCAAAAGTGCCTGTTATACTTAGGTGATCCAAGGTAGAAGGGTGTGGAAACTGAGGTGCAGTAAGCAATTCTGTTCAAAATGTTTCTAGATCAGACTTGTATGTACCCTATACAGTACAACATAACATACTGCAGTGTTTTTCCTTCTAAGATGTGTGCACTTTTCCACCTAATACTTCAGTGACCATTACTTTTGACATGCTTCTGCTCCAACCTGTTCTCTGTTACACATCCTTGTTGGGTAGCTTTCCTCTTCTTGTGCTGCTTTGCCAGTGATGCAGCAGTTAATATTTTCACCTCACAGGAAGAAGTTCTCTGGTTCAATTCTCGGCTGGGGTGCCTTCTGTGGAGAGTCTGCATGTCCTCCCTACATTCATATGGTTTCCCCCGGGTGCTCTGGTTTCCTCCCATATTCCAAATGCATGCATCTGGCATGTTTCTCCATGGGCCTCTACTGAAAATAGGCTCTGTCTCAGTTGGACTTTGCCAGTAAACAAATGTTAAATAAAATAAATAATTTAGACCTCACACCCAGTCATTACTATTTGTTCATTCACTGATTCATTCATTCAGTCTGTCTTTTCTATACAAGTCCCACAAGAGCTTGTTTTCATGCATGACCTAATTATGCAGATGGTTAATTTCTTTGGGCATATTTTCCATAGTCACGCACTGCCTTTTCATGATGCCATAAGGCAAGGGTACAGACAGATAGGGCTAAGACAAGCATGTTGTAGCACGTGCTTTTTATTTTTTGTTTTATAGAATTCTAAATAAGTAATCATAACTGCAAATGGTCATCAGAACTCCATCCATCTACTGTGTGTATTGTGTTTTATTAACTGTAGGGTGAATTAGGAGACAAAATTAACAGTACTGTAAATGTTTACTCCCCATCCATGTAAAAAGGTCATCACTGTCCATATTCAAGAACAACTCGGATCCATGAATGAGTATAAAAAAATTACCCCAGGATTGCCCCCTGTAGTAGTAATGAACAGAGGCAGCTCCTGAATGCATTATTCCACACAGAGATTCCCTAAAATTATCTATGGTATGATCCTAGTTAATCTCAATAGGGGTAATATGTAATTACCAACCATGGGATGAGTAAGGCCAATCTAACACCAATTGGGATATGTTAATTCAAACACCAAAAGGGAGATTGTCTAGACTTAAAACCTGAATTGATTGAATCCCTACTTTATTGTTTAGTTATAAACTGTATTTTGCCTTAATGTTATAATCTGCTGTCTATGTAAAAACTTTATAAACTGCTTTAAGTTTTTTGCTAACTTTGTTCAATTTGTCACTGTATCTTGTAGAGCTTTTCTCCCCGGGCCTCCACTGAAAATGGATCTTTGATCCAGTGGACTACCCTGCTCAACAAATGTCAATAAATAAATAAATAAATAAATAAATAAATAAGTAATAAAATAGGCTGCAGGAGCAGCTAGCCTAGTACTTACCTATGAACCTACAAATCCATGCACTGTCCGTGTTGAGTGAAGGGATGCACTTTGATGTACAAAAAAAAAAACACTAGAACAATAGATAATAATAAAAACAATCGTAGGACCACACTGAAAGCGAAAAGAATCGATACTGGTGTCTCCTGGTACTCGGCTTACACCTTCAAGGGATGATTTATACACCAAAAAAACATGGCTTTTATATTACATAAATTAAACAATTACACACTTAAGTATTCAAATCCATACCCCAAGAATTTGCCTTCTAAAAGTGATACACCATGTGTCCACAAAAAAATACTGTATATGAAAATTGTATATCTAAAACTTTAAACATTATAATTAACTTCCAAGTTTAAACGCCCTGGATATAAGGTTTCAAAATTCATAATAAACCTAGTTTCCAAACTCAACAATTTATTTCTGTGCATCTGCCCATGCTGTTGCATAGGTTGAGCTAGCACACTAAAAACAAAGTGGAATCAGATTCCCCATGATGTGTCCAAAAATGATGAGCAACTGGGCTATCCATTCTATGATGCCTGATGTCCCCCAAGTGTTCTAAAATATGTTTTTTTACTTGTCTTTTCATCTGTCCTATATGCCATTTAAGTTTGGAACATCCACATCCTATAATATAAATCACTCAACTCGAGCAACAAGTAAAATTCTATGTTGGTTCATATACTCGGTTATTGATTTTACTACAATCCAAATTCCTGACTTTTCCACAAACTTTACATCTTCCAAAAGGAACACAACCAACCTAATTCCCCAAATCCACCTTTTTAGCATTCTGATTTAAGAGCTCCGTTAAATTGGGGAACCTGCTGTAAGAAAAAGTCAACTTGTCTGGAAATAGTCCCTTGGTAGTATCCCCCCTGCATCATGATGGGCCAAAGCCTATTCACTTTCCTACTTAATGTTTCTGAAAACGGTGAAACTCTAGTAACAAAAAATATTTTTCCTCATTATCTACCATTAACCTTTTACCTGTGGTGGTGGTGCTGTGGTAGCATTGTCGCCTCACAGTAAGACGCTGTCCAGTTCGATTCTCAGCTAGAGCGTCTTCTGCGTGGAGACATGCGTGAATGGGCATACCTTCATTGAAGGTTGTGCATCAGGGCTGGTAACTCGGCACGTAAAAATCAACTACCAATCATTAGCGGACCGGAGTTCCGCTGTGGCGACCCCTAACTGGGAAAGCCGAAAGACACAACAACAACATCTACCATTAACCTTTTACTATTGTCTTTGCCACAAACTAAAATTCCTTTATCATGGATGCCTAATGTTCTCTTCTCCATCTTGATTAAATGTTCCAACTTGTACCCCCTGTTTAATAATTTAACCCTCACTTTGGAAAACTCTTCAAAAATGATATCTTTATCATATGTATTATTAAAATATGCCTGTATTCTCCATAAGGCAAGGATTCAAGTAAATGTGGGGGATGCATACTAGAAGCTAAGAGAAAGTTGTTAGCTGCAGTTTCCTTACAATAAGGTCTGAAAGATACTATCCCCTCTCTATTAATATACAACTCCAAATCCAGAAATTGCATAACCCTGCTATGTGTTCTAAATGTAAATGACAATCCAAATGTATTATCCTCCATCTAAGCCATGAACTTTTCAAACTCATTTCTGTCCCCCTATATACAAAAATCAGGTCATCTATGTATCTTTTGTAAATGACAACCTTCTGGGAAAAAAAATCCTTATGATAAATAAACTGAAGTTCAAAAAAATTCATAAAAATAATGGCATAAGAGGGAGCATATGAGGCGTCCATGGCTGCACCTTCTTTCTGCAAGAATACCTGCTCCCCAAAATAAAACAGTTATGTGTCAAACAAAATTCTAACAACTGAAGAATGTAGTTGGTTCTTGATCCCTCACATAACATCTAAGCTATTGCTTCCATACCCAATGAATGTTTAATGCTAGTGTATAATGCTTTAACATCTACACAAGCCCAATAAAATTCTTTCTCCCAAACCATCCCCCCAACCAATTCCCCAAAATCCTTGCTGTTTGTTATATGTGAAGGCACTCTTGCAACATGTTCCTTTAACTGTGAATCCAAAAAAATACCCACATTTCGAAGATAAGATCCTATACCAGGCACTATAGGTCTGCCCGGGGGATCCACCAAACTCTTATGGATTTTAGGGATGGTAAAGAATCTTGCCCCTGCTGGGTTTCTAACATAAAGCCTCTTAATGTCATTCGCATTAAATAAACCCAGTCTCTCTCCCCTTTCCAACAATTCTAACAAGAGGGAATTAAACTCAGGAGTTGGATCATGAGTTAACTTTAGGTACACATCTATATCATCTAACAAGATAACCCAGTTGTCAGCTTTGTCTGCTAATGTAAACACCACATTTCTATAATTATTGCGCAGAGTTTGTAACGTACTCCACTCATTTTTTATTAAAATTAAAAATTTTATTGTTTTTTAATAAATGACTTGTATTCTTTTTCAATTCCTTTACAGTAATTTCAAAAACATTTAAAGCAATGGTGGAATTTGGAGGAATAAACTGGCTGACATATGGGACAACGGGAACTTTTAACTTCCCATATCCTATCACGAAATGTTCATTATGGTCATCAGTCTCCTCTCCATGGCATACATCATTAACAGTGAACTCACCATCATGTGCAAAAACCTCACCCCCCCACCATCACTATTATAAATATCTACAAAAACATTTTCATACAAAGATACATTCAAAAGGGAATCATCTGACTCAATTCCATTTTCATGCAGAGGCGTGTCATTATTTCCTTTCTTCTCCACCCTGTTTTCAAATTCTTTATTATGAAAAAACATTTTCAAATGTAATTTTCTGCAAAACCGACCCACCTCAATCAACAGGTCGGTGTGGTCCTACGCGTGTTTTTATTATTATGTACTTTCATGTTCAAACTGATGTACAGTTTTAAAATTCTTGGTAGCAGCCCACTCTCAAAACAAGCTCCTGTTACTAAAGCAGCATGCAGGCAGTGGAGGTGGAAATAAAATACAATCCACAGGATCTAATGGATCTAGATCTTTACCGTTTTTTCTTGCTGATATCTTTAATCATTTTCTATTTTTATTATCTTTCCAGTCTGCTTTACCACTTTGTATAGCACACATCTGATTATTTTTTCTCTGCAATGTATTTTGTTTCCCTTGACATAAATTCCTTCTGTCATTCCTTCTCCCTGCTGCATACTCTCAAAATCCTTAGAATTTCTACATAACTAAGGGAACATTTTTCAGTAAACAAAGGACATACAAATTGAGTATTCTACTATTTTGTACCTTGAGGTTGCCTTTCAGGCCCTGCCTAAACAATGCACAGATTTTCATCCTTGATCTTCATTTAAGATCCCCTTATGTCCATCCCCAGAACATTTAAATCCTTCCACTGTTTCTGCATCTACTATCTACGTGGAAAACCTGTTTCAAGCACCTGCCACCTTCCCAGTAAAGAAATTCTCCAATTGTGTGCTAATTTGTGTCCTTCTTATGCTTGAATTGTTATTACCTTTTAGTTTAAATGCCACTTTAAGGTATTTATGTGATCTGCCAAGTTACTAGGCAGTCTTTACCACACATGGCATGTAATGTGCTGTTTCTTCCAATTTTTATGTACCTCATGGTGCTATGTCTGTTTCATTCATCTAGACATTAGGTGGAATGCTCATCTTCTTTGTCCTTACTGTGTACCATTGTCACAGGTGGACACATACACTCATGCAGGGGTCACTGTGGTTCACTTGCTAATATTATTTCCTCCCTTCTTCTGCTGTTTATGATTTTCCATTTATATGCTAACATTTGTTTGGCCTTCGCAGATAACTTCTTAAATTTTATGGATACTGTCTTGAACTCAGAATTGTTCTTGCATCAGTGTCTATGATGTGTAACAGAATAGCCCCCCCCCCCCAGACACACACACACACACACACATACTCCATAAGTGCTTCTCCTGTTTTAAGTTTCCAGGTCAGCTATACTGAGCCCTGGTGGACAGCCTCCATCTGACTACTTTAAGGCTGTAAACTATGTGTACATTTCAATCAGGAACAAAGGCAGGCATGCCTTCTTAGAGAGATGCCTATTTGGGAGTACTTAGCTGAGGAGGTTTGACTTGCTGAATGGCCTAATGCTAAGTCAAATGGCCTAATGCTAAGTCTGGAAGTCAATGGGTGATGGGGGATATTGGGGCAGATGAATTTGGTATAAGCTGCAATCATACCTCTCAACTGTCCAGATTTTCACAGAATGCCCAGATTTTTGCCATATACTTTTGGTCTGTTCTTCATAAAATTTGTGATTTTCTGGCAAATCACTAAGGATTGAAGTCACTAAATTAAAACATAAGTTGAGTTTCAGACTTCATATCCTTCCGATAAATGCATATTGACACAAGTCCTGTTATTCTAGCAACTTTCTATGTTTGTATGTGCAATATTTAAAATCTATCCCAATTTCTGGGCCTCTATCCCCTCATTATTTATTTATTTATTTATTTCCAGTTTGATAACCGGGGAGGTCCACTGGGCTCAAATGGCCCATTTTCAGTGGAGGCCCGGGGAGAAAAAGCTCCACATTAAAAACAATTTCACAGATAAAACAATTAAAACAAGCAAGCAATGAAAATTATACATAACAATTAAACAGGTAAAAAATTATTTTCAGCTTTTTCCAGATTTCTTCTGCTAAGAGGTTGAGGGGTATGGCTGCAGTACCCTGATCACCCGACAGAGTATAATCTTAGTATTCAAGTACCACTACACTATCACAGCAATAGTTATTTTAGGGGTAGCACAAATTTAATAAGCACAACAAAAATAGCCATTATTAGTCAAACTAGCTACCTGTTTACACTAGTGGGGGCAGTAAATCTTGGGGATCTCTCTAAATTTGGGAATGTAAGAAAGGTTAGTGACTACCTTGAAAGGGGTAGAAAAATATCTTTCTCTCTGAAAGCACCAGCCATATGAGGAATACCAGGAAGGTTGATAATAATAATTTTCATGTTAAAATGTATTTAATTTTCTTGTCCTTGAGAATGGACTTTTGTCTGATAGCCATATCCCTCTAAGGGGATCAACATGTGCCCTGGTATAGGTCTCAGTTTAACCTTCTGGTGAACAAATTCCATGAAGAATGAACATTCATCAGATCAAATGGACATTCCAGTGTATCGAGTCTGCAGATTCAAATTTCAAGATGTTTGCACTGCCCTACTCATAATGTGTGTGTGTGTTTTTGCATTTAGATATGATGCATCATTCTGTCATGCAATGCACACAATTCTCTCTCTGTCTTTCTACGTCTAGCTCTCTCTCGCTCGCTTGTCAGACTTCCCAGTATGTTGTCTTATTACAGGTGTCTTCTCTGCCTGCAAGGAGGTGATCGTTTCAGTTTCATTCATATCCTACCTGGCATGTCACAAAGATTCTGAAAAGCAATGACCTATACATTTCAACACTCTGTCACCAAATGCACAGCTACTCACTTTTCTTTTTGGCATGCAGAGATCTGTGCATCATCAGACTGTATGACCTGCCCACCCAGCTCCATGGGTTCACATCCTAGACTCCACATTCAGTTTATTAAACTTTCATCCACTATAGCTTGATACCATTTGCTGCAATGCAAGCAACTCAAATGTATTGTCTCTCCTTGATCAGCTTGCAATACCAACAAAGAAATTTGTTTAACTAGCTTTTTTGTCTACATTGCCCAATAACACTGGCTGTTCTGTTCCTGAAGAGGGAGGAAGGAAGCACTTGCAAGCCCCACTAAAAGGAAACAAATAGGCAACTGGAGAAGGAGCAGATATCAATGTTGGAGTGGATGGGAGGCAAAGAATAAAAAAACAAGAAATGATCCCAGCTAAAATTAGCATATAAAAATATAAAATCAGCAGACTTCTTACTCCTGACACTCAGTAGACCTTAGCCAACTGTCATTTTCCTAAAATTAAGAATGTACTTCTTCTGACTTCTATTTGCTATACCCAAAGTACAACACAATAAAACCTTTGGGTAACACTTAAAAATAAACATTGACATCATTTTCCAGAGTACATATAGAGTACAGGCTACATCACTACCATTTACTGAAACAAAACAACCGCCTCCCAAAAGTGAGCTACTCTCTTATTTGATTTTATGCACTATAGGACACTTAACTCACGTCCTCTGTTATCTATAAAACTGTTTTCCCACTTTTTTTTCAACCCTTGTAGTATTGACAGGTGGATGGCATACCCTAAACAAACCTACATTTACCTTATCCTTCATTAAAAGAACCATCTGTAAACTAGTGTTTGGAATTTCTCTCTCTCTCTCTCTCTCTCTCTCTCTCTCTCTCTCTCTCTCTCTCTCTCTCTCTCTCTCTCTCTCTCTCTCTCTCTCTCTCGCTCTTTCTCTCTCTCTCACTCTCTTTCACTCTCTCTCTCTCTCTCTCTCTCTCTCTATCTCTCTCTCTCTCTTTCTCTCCAAGGAAATGCAGTCTCCCTACTTTCAAATGCTTTAGAAAAGCTTTACACACCCACCTAGCACAATCTTCCACCTACAAATGTTCTAGCATTCCTGGCCATCCTAACAACTTCAGCTTTAGTACCCCTTCTATCATTTACATGCTCCTATGCCATATCTTTGTCATTACACCTCCCTCTTTCTTTCTTCTTGGTCCCCTTCCCTTTTTTGCAGTTAGACAAAGTACATGGGAACTGTCTTTCATTCTTTAGTCTTCATACTTTTAGCACAAAGAGTGTCTGATGTAAATCTGCTTTCCATACATGACTACTTTAATTTCTTTCATTACCTGTTCTGTTTCCTCACATTAAGACCCCATAGTATCTTCTTAGTGCAGCTGGGCTTATAGTTGTCTCCGTTAAGTCCACAGTGCCACAACTATTGCTTTACCTTTCGTTATCTGCAGTAATTAATAACTTACACTGTCACTTGTCAAACATGCAAGTACAGGGACATAAGAACATGGAATAAATCATGATACTCCATTTACAAAAATAAGCAATGATTTGCCCTACTAAGAGAGGCAGAACTGTCAGAAAAAAATAAGTGTTCACAAAACCTGTATGCACATAGACATATGAACACAGGGTGAACAAGAAGTAAACTTGGAAAAACTGAGAACAGACTATCAACCTGAAGAAGGGTGATAGTTCAACTTAGTAGGGAGAAATGACACAGATACCATAAACATGCAGCTGAGTTTTACAGAATTTGAAAACACTAATGCAAATATGATTTAAGTAAATAGGTTATCGATAACCTATTTCTAACCATAACTATAACCCTTTATACTTATTGTAATGATAATAGGTTGTCTGAGCTGTAAGATAACGAGTTACTTAATATTATTTTGACCCACCTTGGTAACGTTACTACATATCAACCATATTATTTATACTTGCTGTTATTTTTTCTGCTTCCCAGTAGTAATCTTATATCTAACACAGAAATCTTTTATTACAACAACGATGTTAACTTACTTTTGAATGTAATGTGTATAATCAGTATAGTACTGGACATGATAGGTTGTGATAGTTCTGTTTACTTTTGTTTAGTCTTTGTTATTAATTACTTTTGTGTGATATTATTTTTAAAATCTTTAATAAAAGTATTTACAGAAAAGTACATCTGATTTTATTAAGGAAGAAATGAAGGGTAGTATTTAAGTCATTAAAAAAAGCTGGAGATTGATCGCAGATATTTCTGCTCAGAGTGAATAATACTTCTTACACCCAAAGCTCACAAGGCCCCATGACTAGAAAGTTCCACCAGAGTGAACAAGCAAGGAGTTTAACTGGGTCCCTATTAGATGAAAGAAAAGGCAATCTGTAGAACGGCTGAAAAGTCAAATATTCCAAACCTCGAGATCAGGCCGACCCAATGATTTGGTAAGTCAAGAGTATCAGGCTGATAGAAGTTTTCCTGCAGTCAAGGGTACTCCTGCTAGATTTACGAGTCATACATGCTTTCTTTAGCGCTGATTAATCAATGACCAAAATTACTGGGATGAACAGGGGAAATTATCTAGCTGACATGAGGAGAAAGGTGGAAGCTGCAGGAAAATGATGAGCAGAAAGTAAATGCCAAGCAGACAGCTAGAGGGTTTTATGTCAGGCTTGGTCCTGTCAGAGCTTTTATTCTTAGGTTGGGATTGGAAAAATAACATAATGGCTAGATCAGTAGTTAAGGATGGGGGAGCCAGAATGTACCATGACCCCTGTGTGCAGCTTTCAAAGTATGCAAACTTCTGGCAGCAGGTTTCCAGTCTGAAAAGTGTCACATGTATTTATTATTTTACTTACTGTATAGTTACCAGATTGTCTGACTGAATAAAAGCCCATTTTTAACAGAGGTCCAGAAAAGGAACTCCGCAGTTACAAGTACAGTATAATTACAATACAATTCAATCACAATAGGGTCATGGGTTCATAAGTATATACTAAACAATCAAACCAGTAGACAATTAGGAGTTTAACTGGGTCCCTATTAGATGAAAGAAAAGGCAATCTGTAGAACGGCTGAAAAGTCAAATATTCCGGACCTCGAGATCGGTTTTGTGAGATCACAGTACAGTGAAGATCGGAAAATTTGCCCTTTCCTCACGGTAGTATGATCTCGGAGTCGGTATATATAATTAGCGGGGGTTGTGGGTGGCACAGCTCCCCACAAATCCGATTTCGAGGTCTGGAATATTCGACTTTTTAGCCGCTCGACAGATTGCTTTTTCATTGTTATAATAGGGACCCATTTAACTACTGCCATTTCCATTTTATCCATCTCAACTGTCCAGAATTTCAGAATGTCCAGATTTTTGCCACATATTTGTGGTCTGTTACTCATAAAATGTGTGGTTTTCTTATAAATTGTAGGAGGACTGATGTCACTAAATAAGTTTCAGATAAAAAAATGCATGCTAATATAGATCCTTTTATTCTAGCAACTGTCTAAAATCTGTCCTTAATTTTGAGCCTTGGTGTGGAACTCTTGTAGTAACAGGTGGAGAGGTATGCTTTCACCACTGCCCACAAGTGGCAGAGACACCAGACCAGGAGGTGAATTTACATATTTCCATCCACACTTCTAGGATTTTTGAAAGAGAGTTTGTTTGGTATGGAGTGGAAGTTTTCTCCACATGAAGAAGAGTATTTCAGAGGTCCACATGAAGAAGAGTATTTTAGAGGATATCTATCCTACCAGCAAATTACTTTTTACATAGTGATCTAGAGTTTGGTCCATAGGATGGTTACTTGTGATGCTACCAGTTTTATGAATATGTAAGCTATCAAACAGGATATATTTAATTAACAGACTGATCTTGGTTATAATTTGGCTCCCAAAAAGCAAACTTGCTTAAAGATTTTTCATGCACATTTTGTAGTTGACTTAAAATGATATAGCTCATCAGATGAGGAGTTGAAAACACAACTGCAAGTGGTTAAACCTTTCTAAGATAATGTAAGAATAGTATTTGGTCTTGATAAATGTGCAAAAGCAATGTTTGAAGCAAGAAAGTTGCAGTACCAATAAAATAGCAATCTTTGACATGAATGTAATATAAAGGAGCTTGAGCAGGAAGGAGTGTATAAATATCTGGGAACTGGTGAAGAATCGGCAAGAAAACATGAAGAAATGTGAATAATTCAGAAGACTAAAACTAGTATTGAAAGCAGCAATGACACCTAGGACTACAGTCCGAGCTATAAACCAATTAGCTCTCCCTGTTTTAACTTACAGTTTTCGAGTGATTGACTGGTCCCAAAAGGCATTGGATCAGTTGGGAAGATAAACAAGAAAAAATGCTTCACACTTATCAAATTATTTAGAAAAATCAGTGTATATCAAGATTATGTATCCCCTCACTCTGAAGGAGGTATGGGCCTCCTCAAAACTTATTACATGTATAGCTCTGCAGCCATGAGACTCCTACATATCTGCTGACTTCATGAGATCCAAACATAGTGAAAGTTTTAGAACATGAGTAGAAGAAGTCTAAGATGACCTCTCTGCTTAGTTTAGTAGAAGCATTCAAGTGGCAAGTAGGAATGGAAATCAATCCAGATGTAGACAAAAAAAATCAGACAGCAACTTGATGTACCAAAAAACAAAAGAAAGAATATAAAGAGGAGGATTAGATGAGAAGGAAAAGAATGCAGAAAAGCCATAAATATAGTGGCAGGTATAAAGATCTCCTGGAACAAACTCATGTTAATCAGGATTTAACGCAGGAATGGTTAAGGGGGTGAGGTGAAAGGAAAGGATGAAAGGTTGATAATGGCAGCCCAGGACAGTGGACTGCATACATGTTTGTTTACAGAGTCCATTGAACATGTAGGAGAAGCAGGCTAATAGAATTGGAAATAATTACACACCTTGTCACTGGGTGAGATACACTCATTGCAGAGGGCCTATACACTGAAAGGGACAACACTGTTTCCAATGCTTCTCAGCTACTTCTATATTATAGTTTTTGAATAATCCCAGTGCAATAATCTTGCCACATTATTGAACACTGAAAGACACAATAATGTGGCAAGGTTGTTGCACTGGGGATTGTGCAAGCACTACAATACACAAGTAGCTGAGAAGCACTGGAAACATGAACCACAAAGCATTATAGAGAATGATGAACCTTATATCCCATAGGATCACCCATTACCAACAGTTCAAAAAATGGATGTGAGAAAACCAGACATAGAAGAATGAAGGACAAAAGTAGTACTGATCAATGAAATTGTTACACCCATTGATTATAGTGTCTTATGTACAGACACACAATCAAAAAACATCAGGATTTGTAGGCAGAAATGAGAACAATGTGGAATAAAGATACCCAGACAGTTCCAGAATAAAGATACCCAGACTGTTCCAATAGTAGTAGAAGCAATGAGTCTAATAAAAAGAATCTACAGTTGTATTTAGATATGCTACCAATACATGTAACTCCATATGAATTGCAGAAGGAATTGATTCTGGGCACACTATGGGTGCTGTGACGAGTACTTTTGACTAATATCAAAAACTGAAACAATACTAATTTCACAAACTTTAATTATTCCCTGTTTTAAGAATGAGGTTCATTCCTGGCATGGTATTAGAAGCCCTAAAGATTTAAAGAAATTAAACCAACATTGTTATTTTCAGTCTTGCAGGCCAGGCAATAGTGAAGCCTGTAAGAAACAGAGTAGGAAGACTGAGCTTTTATATGCTCTGTGTATCTTAGGAAGCTCATACCTGAAACTTATTTGGTGAAGAAACTCTGTGTTTTTTTTCTAGTTGGTCAATATGTCAGGATAGGTACATGTGTGGGGGCATTATATTCTATAATGGGTTTTATAAGGGGATGGGAGGAACCATAACTTTCTTGGATCTGAAATACATGCATTTAGTAATTGGTTGGGCTAAGTAGAATGATTTCCTAATGATATCAGATATGCAACTTTCCTGCTTCAAACATTACTTTCACACATTTATCAAGACCAAATGTCATTCTTATATTATCTGAGAAAGTTTTAACCACTTGTAGTTGTGCTTTCAACTCCTCATCTGATGAACTATATAATTTTAAGTCATCCACAAAAAGTAGATGAATGTACCTAAGTCAGTAATGACAGTGTCTGTTTTGAGGGAATATAAGTTATGTGGTAAATGCAAGGGTGTTCTTGTTCCCAAAGGAAAGCAATACTTAACTTCTTTGCACTGAGTTTTAGTCCATGTTCCCGACATCATGAGGTCATGTGGATTAGGCCCTTTTGAAGGATATAGGTGTAATCTAGTACAATCATCACCAGACTTAACTTAGCTAGAGCCCCTTGATGTCAGCTTAGACATCAGTGAAGTATATGCTGAAGAATAATGATCCCAACACAGAACCCTTGAGGACTACATTGGTGATGAGCCTTTTGGAGGAAAGTGTGGCACTGGCTCTTCCAGTTTGTTATTCAGTGAGTTACACAGAGGGTTGTATTTAATTCTGTCAGTTTCTCAATAATGCCAGAGTGTGGAATACAATTGAAGGCATTGGATAAATATAAGTAAGCAGTTTGAATAGATTTGCCTTTACCTAATGCTTCTGTGACTCTCTCAAAGAGATCTGCAAAATTTAGTAGGCAGGACTTATCCTTCGCAAAGCTAAATTAGTTTGAGTCAAGGACTTGTAAGCTATCAATATCGATATTTATGAGCTCCATAGTCATAAGTTCCATTATTTATCAAATGGTAAAATGAATTAGTCTGTAGTTTCCAAGGTCACTGATAGTGCTGCACTTGTACAGGTACTGCAACAGCTGTACTCCTTGGAAACATACCTAGTCCAGAGGCTAAGACTGAATAAGTTTAGGAGGGTTTAAGTTAAGAGAAGTTTAAGGTGGTTGGTGAGGCAGTTCTTTGTGCTCACAGTGACCAAGCCTAGTATGTTGTCTAGGCTAACACACCTAGTGCTTTTGGCTTTAAAGACAGCTGTTAGTACTTGTTCAGAGGGTGATGTCTGGATGGACAGATGGGTAAACAGAGAAGGGACAAGAAGAAAATGTTGAGATATGTTTATCTGCTAACGTATTTGTGATATCCTTGGGATCAGAATGAGTTATATCATTCGAGATCATCTAAGAGCAGTGCTGGATATTTTTACTGAGATTCCAGACCTACTTAAGGAAGATTATATGTTTATGTTTAGATGAGATGACCATGTTAAATCAGTACTTGGCTTTGCAGAGTTTGATATTTTGCCTCTGTTCCTTATTTACCCTGTTGAGGTTACTTTTAAAGTAGGGAAGTTTTAGATTATTCCTTAAGGCCAAGAGTTTTTTTCCTATTATCCTCAGGGTCACTTTCAAAACAGGTTCCATCATAAGGCTCTGTTCCTAAATTCAGCATTCTATTTACAGTGGATGGAGACAGATGCTTCGATGCAAGAGCTTAGGTGGAAGGAGAAATCAGTTATATATACAGCTGCTTAGGCTATGGTATCCTCTTTGATTGCAGACTTTAAAATCTCCTTAGATCATTGGAGAAATCACTGAAGACAGTAGGCTTGGGGGTGTTTGTTCCTAAATTACTGAATATGCATTAATACTCAATGTATCTCCCTGCCTTCTGCCTTGCTTCCATCCTGTTTGAATTTTGGTGTTACCAGATTATGGGACTTTGCTATTATCTGCACATTTTGGAAGTTTTTTTAGATTTTCACCCCAATTTATTTACCTGATTGGTACTTTACAGTATTTTAATTCAGTTTAATACAGACTACATTATTTCACTTCCCAGCAGTTGATGTGAGTTTGGTATTATATTCAGGCTTTTATTCACTAAAGGCTTCTTATAATCCATGACATTATGCCCTCCACACAGACCTACATAATTCTTGCAACTCCCTATGAGGATCCGCCAGTCTTGGCCACTAGATCTGATGAAGCCCAGTCCCTGGTTGAAAGCACATACCACCCCACCATATACTGTTTTCTTTTCTAGATTCCAGAATCAGTTATCCAAACCTCTACCATCCCTTGCTTATCTCTCACCTCCACTCTCAGCTCAGACTGGGTCTATGTTACCTTATCAAATGATGAAAAACGTGAATGCTCTTTCATCAAGCCGAAAAGGTCAAAACCCCTAAAGAGCAAAGACGCTCTCCCTGGGAAAAATTCGGTGGTCAGTCTTTAGGACTTTGCCATTTCCTCCACTATGGCGCGATCTTTGAGTTGGTATGTTTAAGTAGGGGGCATGTAGAGGGCAAAGCCCCCTACTTTGTTTAGAAGTTTTTTGGTTTTTTTGGGGTTTTTTTTGCGGAGCAGTGATTTTTTTCCCTGGGAGAAAAATCGATGTTCCGTGTCTTCGCTCTTTAGGGGTTTCGACATTTTCAGATCGATGAAAGAGCATTCGCTCATTTCATCGTTCGATAAGGTAATATAGACCCGCTCATACTGACTTGGATGTTTTCCTCCCCCCATCACAACCTGACTGACAAGACCATCACACTTTTTAGTTCAGGGTGGGAAGTTACTTTGTACTGAAACTGATGGATTGTAAACTGAGTTTGCCAGTGCTATATTAAGAAATATAGTAACAAAGAAAAAAGCACTTTTACTCTGGCATTAGCAATGGCCTGAAGAAGTCTACAGCTCTTGAAAATAGTTTAGTAGGCAAAAAGGCTTATCTTTCAGTTTAGTGGCTGAATAAAGTTACCTTTTAGTACATCCAAACTGTGTTTTTTATTTATTATTATTTTATGGTGTTTAGTTGAATAATGATGGAACTTGTATTACTAGTCTAATGTTATGCTTTTCCTTCTGGATAGTTATTTTGAAGCTTAAGTATTTTTTGCTACTATAACCTACTTTGTCTCAGATTATATCTTTTGCATGTCTCTAACCTTAACTTTATTTGCTAGGACTATAATAATCTCAACTACTTGTGTGCATGCAACTATTTATTAATGTTTGTATGTAGCTATTTTGCCTTCTGCATATTTTCCTCTCCCAGGGACACCACCATAAGTTGAAGAGCTTAATTATACATCCCAGCCATGAAATACAGACAGACAGACAGACAGAGACACACAGATAGACAGATACAGATAGATAGATAGATAGATAGATAGATAGATAGATAGATAGATGATATACAGACAGATAGACAAACAGATAGATAGATAGATAGATAGACAGATAGACAGATAGATAGATAGATAGATAGATAGATAGATAGATAGATAGATAGATAGATAGATAGATAATGTACATGCACGTATACATACATACGTACTTACTGTGTTCTGTTACTGAAGCCGTACTGGAAGACAAAGGTAAAGCTGATTGAGAATATAGCAGGATCACCATGGCTGTAAGAAGACTGAGGGAACATGACATTTGAGAAAGGTCTTGGAGCACTTGGAATGAGCTCTGTGAAAAGGCAATGGGAAAACAAAGGTATGACATGAATATAGAATGAACAAGTTATCAGCATAGCATGAAAAAAAGAAAGCGGCAAGACCACGTTTAAAAATGTGCATCACTTTCTTGAGAGCTGTGGTCTTGAAATTAGTTATTTGACACTTTAGCAGACTGTAGATCTATACATTGTTTAACATTTCCTGGTACCTTTGACAGGGAGAATGGAAAGGTAAATAGGTAAACAATTACCTATAACTAGTTATAACCTTCCAGTGTCCTTTATGTAAACAGGATAGTGGACTGCAGCATGAGAAGAGCAAATGATTGCGAGTGAGAGGACTCAGACAATTGTTTTTGTTTTCTAGTAACTGGTTTGTCCTATTCAGGGTTGCAAGGGAGACAGCCTATGTCAGTACAGATGAGGCTTAACACATTCAAGAAGTACTTGACAGGAGACCATTGCAGACCATCAAGTTAATGAGATTAACATATATTTTTCATAAAGTTAACAGACATTAGAGGAAGTTAAGTTACAGAGTACTATTTGTCTACAATTCATCAACACCTTCATTTTTTGGGAATTTGTCATCAATCAAGTAGCTTTAGTATAAAGCTGTCAAGTATGATTTTATTGAAGCCGCTTTTTACAATTTTTACAAGTTGGATATGAAGTATCTAAGGACACACGACACTGACGATAAGGGGGCACTTTTGTTTCGAATACTCTTCCTTATCTGCAGAGTTTTGCAGTCTTGGAGTTAATGTATGATAGTAGTGGTCTTGGGGTCAGAAGCCTCCACAAGAAAGTGCAGTGAGGCTCAACTCTTTGAAAATTGCTGGAGTTTGTTCCAAGTGGCGGATTTTGCATGATGCAATTCTGATGACTTGAGCTGTCAACAGCTTTCAGCTGGCTATATGTGTGTTAATGAAAGTGCCATTTAATGAGTTGACATCTAAATACTTTGAAACTTGAAGAATCTGGGCAGCCTAGTATGAAAAGAAGGCTGGATTAATTGCAAGTGTCAGAATGAAGTTCTGCAGTTGAGTGAAAGGGAGAGATGTCAGATATCATGCAGGTCATCTGTGGTTTTCAATAATGACGAGAATTAGGCCTTATACTCCTCACATTTTATGTTATTAAATGCCCCTAAAGAGAAAAAAATGCGCGGAAGAAGTGCCTGCCACTTTGCAGGTAGAACCAGGTACGGGTAAGGACAACACAAAGGAAACATGAATTTGAGTTAAAGTGCCAGAAAAGGAAATGTATACTCGTTGTGGTTAAAATTACTGGGCAAAATATTTTAGGGGAAATGATTTCTTGGGTTACAGTATCAGAAGGCAAGTTGCATCTGGAGTATTTGTTATCACTTTTGTCTGAAATACTCATTCCACTGCAAAAGAAGAGCAGTGGTGTGTTATTTTAAATGAATACCTAATTATTTGCTTTGTATCTTTTCAGGCTGATCCTTTTGGATGTTTTCCAGCTATGACCTGGTCCCCATGGAAAATTAGATATAGAATAAAATAGAAGTCATTGGCAAATCACAAACTGTATATTCATTTAACAGAAAAAAATACAGGACTAAAAAGGTTGCAGATATTAATCAGTAAACCAAAAGATAGTAATGTCAACATTTAAGCTAACTACAATTACAATTAGCAATTAACTACCCTAACATGCAGTAAGTAAAGCAGCTCAATGTAAAACAAAGTAACTTTCTTCCAATGACATTCATCCTTATTTTTAAGCAATTCGTAAAATGAAAGTTTATATAACATTGCTTAAGAAGTACTAGTTGTGAATCAGGGTCAGTATCTCAGTACAGTAATTATATCTAAAGATTATACATGAAGGTGGGAATTTGCCTAATGCAGTATATATACATTGAAGACAGACAATGTATGAAAAAGACCCAGAATATAACTGGAAAAAAAGGATATGAGAGCAAGAGAGAGAGAGAGGAAGAGAAATTGTATACTAGAGATTGCATATGTGAGAGAAAGAGAGAGTGTGTATGTATGTATGTGTTTGTGTGTGCATGTGTGAGTGTGTGTATGAGAGAGAGAGAGACAGGCAAAGCTCAGTCTGAGATTAATAAGT
>NC_056747.1:1144994437-1145219437 GCF_019279795.1 Protopterus annectens | reverse complement strand
TTTCCCAGATAATAGTACACATATGCTAAACATCAACATCAGTAACATTCATATTGTATTTTATTTTTAGTTTACATTTGTTAATGGGGTAAGTGAACTCGCCCGAAGACCCTTTTCAGCCATGGCCCAGGCAACAAAGACCAACATTAAGCCAAAAGTACAAATATAATAACATGCATTGCAAAACAGGCAAGGCAAGACAACCATAAAGATAACAGTAAATTAACACAAATGTAATAACATAAGTAAATAATACAGCTTTAAAACATATATAAATGGGTTTCTATAAATTAAGATTGAACAAGTACAGAAAAGTAGATAGATATAACTGAATCTTCCAGAAATCAGGCATTTATACAGCAGATAGAGACAGTGAGTAATTTGTACAATGTTAAGTGGAAATTCTGAAAGTGAGGAGATCTGAACTGCGTAACAAAAGTATTGAGAGAACTAAAATAATAATAAGCAACAGAGAAAAATGTTATCTTGTTTCAGTAATAACTGAATAATAAGCTTATTATTTGAGGCTGGGAAGCAGGCCTGATATTTCTGACAGGAATTAAAATGTTTATTTATTTATTTATTTATTTATTTATTTATTGGCATTTGATTACTGGGATAGGAGCCCGTTTTCAGTGGAGGCCCAGAGAGAAAAGCTCCAAAGTATCACACAAGATTTTTAAGGACAATAATTTTACAGTCTTCACAAAAAATAATACAAGCTTAAATAATTATACTAAATTAGACATAATATGAAAACATTGGTTAAGAATGGTTAATAATATGAGAACATTGGTTAAGTTATATGATGATGTAATATATAGAGAAATTAAAGGTAAGTTAGTATAATGCAAACAGGAATTCTGCTCTGAAGTGAGACAAAAGTAAGCTTATGATATATTTAGAGAAAAAGCCAGGACAGTGAAATCGATCAAAGTAAGAAAGTAAGTAAAGAAGAGAAAGAAAGGAGGTATAAGGTATACATGGGTACTCGTTCACATTTAGGGCTATAGTTTATTTTGGTGTTTATCAAGAACAGAGCCTGCTTTTGGCTAGGAAGTCTTTATGAATGATTTTGAAGGATGAGAGGAATAGTAATGGCCCGATGGATAAAAGTCAGGAGTTCCAGGCCTTAGTAACGTGGTATGAGCATGGACAATGCATGGATAATGCCAAGCAGATTTTGTAGGTTTGTGGACAGACAGGAGTTTTTAATCATTAGATCATAATGACTGAATGTGAACATAGTCCATACTTCTCAACTGACCAGATTTTCACAGAATGTCCAGACTTTTGGGTCATATTTTTTGTTTGTTCCTCATAAAATTTGTAGTTTTCTGACAAATCACTGGGATGATCTGTGGATTTATGTTAGCAAATAATGACATACATTTAAGCTTCTGACTTCACATCCTTCAGAAAACATATATTAATGCAAACCCTGTTACTCTAGCAACTTTTTTAAGTTTATAACAGCAATATTTAAAATATGTCCCTATTTTTGGTCTTCTGTCCCCCCATTTTGCCTGGCTTTGTCCAGATTTCTTGCACAAAGAGGTTGATAGGTATAACATAGTCATGTAGGATATTATTAAGTGATGGACAAGCAGATGGATACTGGATAATTTTATAGGTGGTAAAAATATGTATATGTTAGTTGCTGGAGTAGTTCTAACAAGGTTTTGGCTTTTCAGTGCTATACAGTGATAGGCTCTGAAAGGGGTATTTGCTGCAAATTTAACAACTTTGTTATAGCATTTTTCAAGTTTTGATTTTTGTGATACCTGGAGGTTAGTAAGGATGGGAGTGTCATAAAAAAGTGTGGAGAGGAGATAAACAGTGGCAAGTGTATTTTTAATTGCGTTGGTGAGTACGTTTTTGGTTCTTTAACACATCCCTAGTTTTTGATAAGTTCTTCTTATGCAATTTTTTATATACAGGTCAAATTTAAGATTATTATCCAGTATCATCCCAAATAATTTCCTATGAGAAATGACATAAGTGGTTGTATTATCAAGACAGAAGACTTTAAATTTTGTTTTTTTTATTTGGGGAACGTAGTAGTTTTATTGCATGGGCTGTGAGTTATAAACCCAAGTTTCAGTGACTATTAAAGCTTCCTGAGTACTTTTTTAGAGGTGTGTCACCCTGTCAGATGTGGAAATAAGCGTGCAGTCATCTGCATACTGCATTAGGGAGACTTGTTATATGGATGTGTGGAGGGTATTGTTGAGAATGTGAAAGAGGGGGGTACCAAGGATGGAGTTTTGTATACACTAGTAGTGACTGGGAGGTATGGAGATAGAGTGGAGTGACATTTTTGAACCATAGGGCTGAAAGAGACACAATGGGGACATTTGAAGTAGACATTTGCTGTGACAAACTGTGCTGAAGTCTTTAGACAAGTCTAGACATAAGGAGGAGACTAGGTTGCCATTATATCTAGCTTTATTGACAGTAGATATATAGATTAGAAGTGCAGCGGTGGTATTACAGGAAGGATGGAAGCCATGTTGTGTGGGGGATAGGAGTTCTTCCTGCAGGAGGTAGTTTAGCAATTTGTTCTGAACATATTTTATTTTGGAGAGAGGCAATACGATTACTATATGTCTAAAGTTACTAATGTCTGTTGAATTTCCTCCTTCATGTAGAGGGATAATGTGTGACCTTTTCCAGAGTGGGGGAGCATGGGATTCCTGGATTGACCTGTTTATAAGGATTGAGACAGGATAGGTAATCCTACTGGCTGCTATTTTAAGGAACACACTCACAAAGCCATCAGCTGCACTACAGCATGGTTTGAGTTTGTTTAGGAGTAGTTTTATATAGGATCTGAGCACAGGCTTGAAGGTGAAAGTGGATATCGTGTTACGTGGCTGCTGGGCAGGGTTAGGATTAAATGTTGAGGAGCCCTTGGTTAGGCATTATATGTTATCTATGAAATAAGACTTGAACTGCATTGTGGTTTCAAGTAGTGAGTTACTGGTAGAGGAGTTAGGATTGAATTTTTGGCCAGGATGCAAGATTTCTTTAAAGCATTATGAAGTTTTCAAGCTATTGTGGCATTTTATATTTTTGCCATTCTTTCAATGCTTTTTCTGTAGTCCACATTAGCATTCAACTCTTTTTGTATGGCCAAATTGCATTATTTGTTTTTAGCTGCGGCGGTACGGTGGTAGAATTGTTACCTCACAGCAAGAGGTTTTCCCATTCGATTCTCGGCGTGGCTTGGGAGTGCCTTCTGTGTGGAGTCTGCATGTCCTCCCCGCAGTTGGGTAGTGTTTGAAAGACATGCGTGCGTAAATGGGCGTGCCTTCGTTGAAGGTTGGGCATCAAGCTGGCACCTCGGCATTTCGTAAAAATCTACTGCCAATCATTAGCGGACCGGAGTTCTGCTGTGGTGACCCCTTACCGGGAAAAAGCCGAAAGACAAACAACAAGTCTCTTCTTCCTAGGAGGTACAAGGCTATTTAGGATATTCAAGAAAGTTGGACTGAATTCATTTATAGCATCATCTAAAGGGAGGATTTTTAGAAAGTTCCAGTTAATAGCTGATAGGGTAGTAATGAGCATTTATAGGTTAAACTTGGAAAGGTTCTGTGTTGTTTTATAAACATGCTGTTTAAGTGGATGTGTGAGATGTCTGGTTGTATAGACTGACTTGAAGATAATCATTGAGGGAGTCTGACATTGTACCTGTTTATAGGGTCTGATATTAGGATCCAGTCCAATAGACGATTTGATGTCTTTCTATAATGTGTGGGTCTATTAATAAATTGTGTGAAACCTAAGTACCTGTTAGATGTAGGGGTGTTAGAGTTTATGTCCAACCAACTGACAGTCACATCACCTAATAGTATTTTTTCTTGAGGAATTGTTATGGATATCCAAATTAGGATATCTTTCAGTATCGCTATATTATTGCCAGGAGACATGTAAAGGACAGTAATACATATTTGTTTATAATTATTTAATTTCAAGAAAGTGATAAGAAGCTCTGTGGAACTGAATTTTGGTGTTGGTTTTTTGTAAGAGGAAATATGGCAGTTGTTGGGAAATATTAAAGCAATACCACCACTCTTCCTCTTTATACAGTCATTATGGATGATATTATAACCAGAAGATGTAATGTTAGAGTTGTTTATGCTGGATTTAAGACAAGTTTCAGTTATATTGAGAAAATCAGGCTTATCTTGCGTAATCCAGGCATGTAGTTCAACAGTTTTATATATTATGCCTCTGACATTTATAGCAGCAAAAGCTAGATTACTGGGGTTGGGGGTTGACAGTTGTGAGATTAGAGTAGTAAAGGGAAGAGAAATTATACAATATAGACAATATTTACAATATTTGTTTATTTATTTATTTACAATTTTTGATCAGGTGAGTGTGCTAGCCTACTGACTCTTTTCAGTCATGACCCTGTCATAAAAATAGAAGTATGTAAAAGTGTGAGATAATCATATAGAAAGTAAGAGAATGACATAAGCTTAGAAGAAAAAATAACTGATAATATACAAATGACTAAACAGGCATGCACACCCAGTGAAATCATAGCATACATACATACAGACATACAGGCATACATACATACAAATATTTCAAGCACGGGCATTAATGCCCTTTTAGCCTGCCAATATAACAAAAGTGTTGTTCTCATAATAAGTGCCTAGGCAGTTCTTAATAATAGCTAAACTAGTGCTTCTCTCTATTCTCCGTTTACGCATCATGTGGTATATTGGCCAATGAGCACCTTTCAGTGTTTTTTGTTTCTGTAGCAGTTACAGGTTTTACAGGCTCAGGTTGCTATCCCAAGGCCCAATCCTCTTTGGAGGGTGCACTACACCCATTCACACACTCACACCTAGGACCAATTTAGAGTGCCCATTCCACCTGCTGCGCATCTTCGAAATGTGGGAGGAGACTGTAGCACCAGGAGGAAACCCACACGAATACAGGGAGGACATGCAGACTGCAAACAGAAGACACCCCAACTGAGAATCAAACCAGAGAACCTCTTGTTGTGAGGCAACAATGCTAAACACTACACCACTGCACCGCCCAAACTAGTGCTTGCATTAATGTAATTTAAAAGTCTGTTACATGTATCAGCTGTTCTCTCAGAGAACCAATTAGTAGACTTTTGATTCCTATAGAATCTTCTACATAGGTTGTCTGATGATTCTGTACTACTTTTTGATAACCCCAAACATTCCCAGAGGTAGTTGTCTCTAAATGCTCTATATACTTGAATAAGATCTCCTCTTAAATATCTGTATGAAACACAGTAAAATTTCAGATATTTTAGTCTTCCATAATAACATAATTTTTCATATGGATGCCTTTGGTATATTTCTGTGTACTCTTTCCAGTTTACTCATGTTTGTTTTCTTGTAAGGTTTCCATATTGTTATCCCATACACAAGGTTGGGTCTAATGTGAGTAACAAACAATGACTTCATCATGTCTGATTTCCTAGATTTTTTAAATCTTTTTATACAGCCTATAGTTCTATAACTATCATTAGCCAATTGATTGATATGATAAGAAAAACTCAAGGCTGGATCTACCCATATAACCAGGTCCTTAAATGAATCTATGGTTTCAATCACTGTGTGCTCTATTAAATATTCACCTTTCAGTTTGTGTCTGTCAAATCTCACATACTTAGTTTTTGATGTATTTATCAGCATATTACTCTCATATGCCCAGGTGGTCAATATAGTCAATTTTTTTGCTGACATGCTCTATCTGTAACACAGGTAATCAGTTTATTCCATTTCAAGTCATCTACATAAAGATGTAGAATACCTCAGATGAAAAGGATAGGTCAGAAAGATATAATCTAAACAAGTAAAGGCCTAGAAGAGAGCCCTGTGGAATATCCTGACTATAATCAAAAATTTAACCTGTCCAGTTGCTGTATGATACTTGCAATGTCGTATTTGTAAGCCATGCAGCTATGCATCTTATCAAAAATACATCAATACTTAGTTATTCTAATTTATTGATCAGTGTTTTGTGTATGACCCTGCCAAATGCCTAAGTTAAATCTATATAAATTACATCACAGCACGATTTTTCATTCATAGCTGTTATTATATTGTTATCTAACATCATGTTACAGGTGATAATAGATCTATTTTCAACATATGTATGCTAATATATGGGTTCAAGTTTCAACCTTTCCAATTTTGACAATAAATTATCCAATATTACCTTCTCCATTTTTTTTCCACAACATGAAAGTAGGCTTAACGGTCTGTATGACTCTGGGTTTGTCGTATTCCCCTTTCCTCTGAAGACAGGTTTAATAAGTGCATGTCTCCATTCTTGAAGAATCTCCCCATATTTATATAATAGCACTGTAATGCCTTGCTGAAGTGTACTCTGGTCATTACTACTAATTATGTCTCCTCCCTGTGCTTTATTTGGATCAACTTTGCATAGTTCTCTCTCAGTATCATCTAATTTGATGTCAGTATCTGAAGTTACTCGGATGTCACTAGGACAACTTATCACGCCCTTTGTGGAGCCAAACTGTTTTGCATAAGATTTTGTAAATATATCTATAATCTGTTGTGTATGAGAATAAATTTTAGAATCTACACACACAGTTTTTCAGCGTTTATGTCTTTACTCCTTCCTCATCTTATATATCTACAAAATGATTTCCTTTTATCCTCGATATCTTTCTTTAAATTTGTTTCAGTCAATCGTATCGGTGTGGTCACTGGACATGTAATAATCACAGGTCTCATAAGCATCTTTAATCCCTATCATAACACCTCCACCTGATTTTTTGTTAGAATGTCTATTACAGTAAAAAGATTTATACCCTGAAAGAACGTGTTTCTAGTCATTGTTCTTTAACCATGTTTCACAAACCATAACAACATCAGTCTTGTGGAAGATATGGAAGTTTTAGAGAATTTAGGTACACAGGATGATACTAGGCTATTGGCCCAGAGGCCTTTATAAGCCTATCCAAGTATTTTGCCCATGTTCACTCAAATAGCAGTTTTTTCAATAAGAAAATGTTATTATTAATGCTCCTAGCCTTAACAATCATCAGAGGTGCATCAAATGTTGTTACATGTGAACTGTTAAATGTTTGACCTGGCAAAAATCCTGCCTTGTGTTTGTCAAATATTGCAAAATATCTGCTGCAAAAATGTTCTTCCTGATCTTGACACATGCTCACCATCCTGTCTGAACTCATGTAGCGTAATGCAAAATAATTATAATCTACCATTTTCAGCAGAGGCTCGTGGAGAAAAGCTTCACAACAAAATGAAAAACATTTAAATACTAGTTCAGTGATTATATACAAGAAGAGAAAGTCTGCAACAGATTAAATATTTTAGAATGAGGTGGGGAGAAAGGCTCCACAAAAACACATATAAAAACATTTTACAGAAGCTGGTAAGTAATTACATACAAAGGGAGAAAATCCTCACAACAGATAAAAATACAATCAGATTGAAATACATTTACAGAAATATTACTAAGATAAATTGAGATAAAAAATACAACATGTACTGCAAGTAAAAGACATACAGCAGAGGTGGATAGCCTATGCCAAGTCAAATAAAACATAATTTTTCAGAATATTGCCAATATTTCTAATAATGCATGGAGGTGAAACATAATAGCTTATTGTACTGCCAAAATAGACAGAAGAACAGAATGAGATGAGGAGGTGTATTGAGCATGAAAATTATGGACATGGAGAGATAGAGTTGATTATTATTAGAGATATGAGAATGTTATGGAAGGACACGAGACAGGAAAATAAATAGTACTAAGTGTCGGCTGAAGAGCCAAAACAGTATACATTAGTTGTCTGGTATCATTAAAGGGAGAGCTTATTTTGATTTTAGACCATCACTACCTGCTAAGATATGGAAGTTTTAGAGAATTTAGAGTGAGAAAGGTATAGTTATAGTGATTAGGTGGTCATGCATCTGCTTTGAGGGTTGTGCATGTACTGTTCCAGGTGTCAGATAGATATTTTTTAGATTAGTCTTGAAATTGGAAAGGTTGCTAGTATGATTAAGGGATAAGGTAATAGAGTCCCAGGAGTGGGCTACATAGCTGGAATAGAGAGAGGTTCCTGCTCACAGATGAGGCTTGTAAGTAGTGAGGAGCATTTTGTTTCCATAGCTAAGTGGCCTAGCAGGGGTGTATGTATGTAATATGTCTAACAGGGTTTTGCTTTGTTCTGGTTTGTATATTAATTTGTGGACTAGAAATAGCTGGTGTAAGTCAGTTGCTTGGGCAATTCAAGGCAACCAAGCTGTTTTGGGGCTAAGAAGCAATGGGTTCTGTTTCATGAGTTAGTGGCATATGTTGCTGTTTTGGTGCTGCACTGGTTTAGTTTATTTTGGATGGAAGCTTGAAGGTTAAGCAGTAATGGGGAGCCTTATAGTAACGTGGGGAGTAGGGGTATAGGGGACAGACATTTCCTGGATTAATCAGTTAAGTCGTTTTTTTCTATAGAGTGATCTGAATATTTGATGATTTTTTTGATAGCCTGCTGCCCATGCAAGTCAAATTTTAGGCCATCATCAATCACCATGCCTAGTAGCTTGGTATGGTAGATGACCTTTATAGGGGTGTTATCTGATGCTGTTACTGATAAATTTCATTTGAGGTATTTTGGGAAGACTAGCAGCAGCTTTCTTTCTTTTTTTTACTTCTTTTCTTTTGTTTTTTTTTTTTTTGTTTTGGATTAACTAGAAGCAGGGAGTATTATTGTGCCAGATTTAAATGATGAAAATGACTGTTGTGTGAGGTATTGCAGAGTAATTATGTTACTGGCAGAATATATTAATGTAGAGTAATCAGCATATTGTATGAGGGATGCTTGACTTTTGGCAGAACGTGGGTTGCTGGTAAATATGTTGAAAAGCAGTGGCCCCAGTATGGAATCTTGGGGATCACCTGTTTTGACGGGTAGAAAGGATGACTAAGAATTGATCCATTTAATGGACTGGAGTCTACTGGAAAGCTAACTGGAAAACCATTTGGTGGCAGTATTTGATAGGCCAAGTGAAGAGAGTTGTTTTAGAAGAAGTCTATGGGAAGTTGTACCAGAGGCCTTGGACAGTTCCAGAAACATGGCCAAAACTAGTTGACCTTTGTGTCTGGCAAGGTTAACTGTGATACTAAGTTTAAGAGAGCTATGGTACTGCTATGCCCTGGTCTGAAACCATATTGTCTGGGGGTGAGGAGGTTGTTAGTTTGTAAACGAGTAATTAACTGATTGTGAATGCAATTTTCAAGGATTTTTAAAAAGACAGAATGGCAATGGGTCTAAAGTTGGATATATCATTGGAGTTACCTCGTTTTTTTTTACTCAAAAGGTTTTATTGATTTTATTCAAAATATAATAAATGACTCAAGTGAAATTTAAGTAGTACTTCAAAACATATTGACAAACTAGATACATTATTTACATTTGGCCTGAGGACAAAATATTATCATCTAAATATTAGATGAACCAATCTGAGTCAATTTTGTGTAAACTTTGAACAAATATTTTTCTTCTTCAATTTTCTTCTTTTAAGTAGAGTCAGAATTCATTTTTAATGTCTCGATAAGAGTTGAAATATTCTTCCATGGGTTGTTTGTCCATATATTAGGAGTAATCCTTAGCTCCTTGACTTTGACTTCCATCGTTGCTGTTTAATTTAATAACCTTAAAAATTCTACAAAGAACGGTTCAGAAATGGATTTCCACTTTCTAGTTATGCACTTCCTAGCAACTGCTAGTATAGTCCATAACAAAAATAAATATTTTGTATTCATTTCAGTTTTTTCATTAATATTTAGTAAAATTAAAGATTTGGTTAAAGTAAAGGAATCTGTGAATATGGCTTGAAAGAAATTATTGATATCTTCCCAGTATTTTCTGATTTTAATACAATCAAAAAATATATGTATCCAATCTGCTTTACATATTTGTAGGCTTCAACAGCTAACATTGTTGGAAGAGTCGAGTTTGGTTATTCTATTGGGTGTATAAACTGATCTATGCAGAAATGTCCACGTGTATAGTCTCTAAAATTGTACATTAGATGTTAGTTAATTAGAATACAAAAAGTTTTTTTTTGTTTTCCATGGATAGATTTATTGAATGTCCTTTGGTAATGAAATCCTAGTAGCTCTGTTGAGTTTTAATTTTATAATTTATTAGTAATTTATATAATTTTGAAGTTATATTCTTCCAATTATTATTATCATATATAATTTCATCTAAATATTTTATGAATTTAGGTCAGTTTTTAAAAGGAGAATTGTTTATTATTCTGCATAGATCTTGTAAGTATATCAGTATACTTTGCAGAACTAGCCAATCTGAAGGTGAAAGATCAAACATATTTATTATTTGTTGACTGTCAACTATTTTTTGATTATTAAAACATTGCTGCCAACAAATAAAGACTTTATACACAATAAGAGACCATGGGAAAAAGGATGAATCAGCTTTCCAGACATAGAGATGTACATAAAAGCTTCTATATTTAGAATAATTATAAACTGGATAGATCCAAATTACTCCTCTAGCTGGAAAACCTTACATACTATCATTTATTCAAATGAAAATCCTATAATAAATAACCTTATGTTAGATAATCAAATTAATAAATCCTAGCACATTTTATGCATAGGAATCCAATATAATATAGTAAAACCTATTAAATTAGAGTTACCTCCCTTTTGAAGTGAGATGATGTGAGATATTAGTTGGGACATGTGATTCCTGAATAGCCCTACTTATGACAATGGATACTGGAAAGGAAACTGAGATAGGTGATAGTCTTTAAGAAATCACCAGGGATTCCATCTGGAGCAAATGTTACTTGGTTGAATTTGTTTGAGGTATTTTTTGACTGTCATGATAAATACATGTTGAAAGGAGAAGTAGTGAGTATTAATGAACTGAGAGGTGAGACTGAGCGGCATGTGGTCAGATTATTAGAGGAAGTAGAGATAAAGTGATTATTGAAAACATTAGCTGTTTCTACCGGGGAGCAATGGTGGTTGGGATTTGGTTGCCCATTTGATCCAGGATGTAGTATTTTAGACATGGTGGCCCAGAATTGTCTAGAAGTTTTGTAGCATCTGTTGTTTTAGCTTTTGTGGTAGTGATAGTACCTTTGAACCTTTTTTGGAGTTATGGAGTATTTTAGGTTTAATAAGGTTAGTGCAGTGATTTTTTATATAAGTGGGGGCCTATACTGAACAGGATGAATGAAGGAGTTACATTATAATCATGCATTTTGGTAACAGGTGAAGTATTCAGGGCGTTGTGTTTGGTTAAGATATAGAGTAGGTTAATAACATGATTTTGAGAGAAGTTAAAGTGAGACATTGTATCATGGTGGGGAGTGGGGAGTTTAGGGCATGCAATTGTTTTTAAGGAGAGCATCTTTACATGATAAAGAGCAGAAAACAAGTATTGCCAGTTATAATAATAAGGAGATATAAGAGAGTGTTACTAGCTGGTTAGGTTTTGCTGGTGGAAGTTGTTGTGAATTGGTAGTTTAGTTTTATAAGTAGGTCAAATTACTTGTCAGTTATAGTACTTTGGTGATGTAAGAGGTCATTATTGGTTAGGTAGGTTTGGTTAGAGGAAGTTGTGGATTGGCAGTAAGTTTGTGAGGGTGAGACTAAGGTGAGAAATAAATGTAATGAGGTAGGAGTGGGTGCAATATGGAGGAAGGGTAGACGGATGGAGTGAGCCCAAGTCTAGTGAGGGTGAACAGAGCAGGTTGCACTTGGCAACATTGTAGTTTGCCAAAAAAAAACAATCTGAGAAAAATTTCTGACTGCAGAAAAGTGTTCTATTCAGTTTAACTTTTTTAGTGGTGTTTGTATTACTCTAAAAATGTGTAGGTTGTCATCATTACTGTTACAGAAAATGTCTTTCTATGCAGCAAGGAAAAATATATGTTATAGCTGTGTAAAAGGAGAAAAGTGAGGTACAGTGTGTGTGTGTGTGTGTGTGTGTGTGTGTGTGTGTGTGTGTGTGTGTGTGTGTGTGTGTGTGTGTGTGTGTGTGTGTGTGTGTGTGTGTGTGTGTGTGTGTGTGTGTGTGTGCGTGTGTGTGTGTGTGTATGTGTGTGTGTGTGTGTGTGTGCATGTGTGCGTGTGTCTGTGTGTGTCAGTGTGTGTGCATGTGTGTGCATGTGGGCATGCATATGTGTGTGTGTGTGTGTGTGTGTGTGTGTGTGTGTGTGTGTGTGTGTGTGTGTGTGTGTGTGTGTGTGTGTATATGTGTGTATGTAACTGTGTGTGTGCTGAGGGGGGAACTGGTACATAATTAACGGGAGGGTAACTAATAGATTATTTTTGAAAAAGGCACTATTAAACTGGGACCAAAGTCAATGGTTTGTTGCTGACTATGTCCCACATCACATATGCATATATATAGCAGTCACTACAGCAATAGGTCAAATGCCATTAAAATTATTTGAGAAGACTTATGAATATTTGAGGCAGTTATTTAAAAACAATGACATACAAGGTTGTTAGTGTAAGTTGAAAAACTTTATAATCCTTACTGCAGTTATCCTTTGTTCTTTCAGCTTGCTCAGCAAGATTGCCACAGTTGGAGACAATGCATATTTGGGGGAGAGGTGTGGTTGCTTGGGGCTGAACTCCTTTCCTCCATAGGGAGTGTCTTGTGCAGAGTTTAGTCATTAATAGAGGAGAGTAGTTTTCAGTTTTTATTTGAACGCATTTAGTAAAAAAAGTGGTGTTGGAAGTGACAAGTGGCCATTTGCAAGGTGTTGTACTTCAGAGGCTTCTGTGTAATTGGTTAAATGAATAAACTTGAAAAATTTATTTTCAACACTATGGATGAAAGTGATACTTTGAAAATATAGAAGTGCTACGATTGTCAGCACGAAATGTTTTAGGCAGCATTTTTTTGTTGCTGCCAATATTGTACTTTAATCTATTAAAGATGTCTGTTAAGTATTGATATTAATATTGTTTAAACTTTTAATGTCCAAACTTTATACTATGGAGTTTTTCTTCATGGGCCTCCACTGAAAATGGGTTTCTGACCCAGTCAGATTTCCTGGCCACCAAATGTCAATAAATAAGTAAATATGCACGTCTGGGATCTGCATTTTATAGCCACAGCTTTGCCTACCTCAATACTAAGAAGACTGACTATTTTATAAGATATTTTGAGTTATACTAAGTCATTAAAAACTTCTTGTTTGGTACGAGCATGAAAGGATGGGCTTTCATATGAGGCTAGTTTAATATCATTTTATTGAGAAGTAAAAGTTAGCAGCTTGCCATCGGGGACTAAGACTTTATTTATGGGGTAACTGGTAAGTTGGTCAGGAATGCCAGATAGTATAAATGTAAGTTTCTATGTGTTAATAGTTCATTTGTTTTTAAAAAGCCAGTCGATTGAGGATTTGTTGGTAGCAATAAATACCAACTCCTCAGCATAAATTTTTCAACTTTTTTAGGTAAATTCCAAGGAAATTCATTAATAAAAACTGAGAATAGCAAAAGGGTAAGTACTGAACCTTGGGGAACTATTTTGGTAAAACAAACTTAGCCCTGATTGTGTGCAGACAAAACAAGATGATGGGTAGTGCTAAGATAACATCAGACAGCTGCAATGAAAAATAATGGAGAATTAGCGGAAGAAATTATATCTCAAATATTCCAGGCAGTGCAAGGTGATTGGCACAGGTTAGGTACATTGTGGACAGTGGGCATATCAGTGAATTAAGATTCTCTCAATCACAGTCCAGTGAAGAAAATTTATCAAAATATGTTTATATCTATATTTATATCTAGCTATCTATCTACATATATCTGTATACATATATGTATGTGTGTGTGGACATACAGCGATCTCACAAACAGAGAAGAAGGCATTAAAGGAACTTAGTTTCTTAAACTGGCAAAATAACATTCTACATTTTGCACATATGACCAAATGAAATGTAACTATGCATACACACACACACACACACACACATATATATATATATATATATATATATATATATATGTATATATATATATATATATATATATATATATATATGGGGGGAAGTGAGATATATTCTGAAACAAGCATCTCGACAACTCATTTAATCTGCTGGTGAAGATTTAGTTCCCTGACTTTAGCATATTCCAGCTATGAGTGGTTTGAACTCTCTCTTCACTACAACCAGCCACTGAGTTTGAATAAATCAGTACACAAGTGTTTGACAGAAAATAAACTATCATGTACACAGAGCAAAACAGATTAAATGTAGAAATGCAGAGTTCCACAATTCAGTTAAACATATTTCATATTTGGCTTGTAGGCAAATTATTGACTATATTAATGTATTTCCAGTGAAAAAATTACATTTATATCTCTATCAAGCTGTTCCACAGATCATTGGTTCATAGGTGTTTACTAGGCTAATGACCACAAGGGCCTTTTTAAGCCTAGCCATCATCTCAAATCTCTGACAAATTCTGATAAGCTTGATAAGTGTAAGCAGGCGCTTGGGAGATTAAACATTTACAAGCTAGGGCCTGGGAGATAAACCATTTTCAGATTGCCTGTGCCCATTAGAGACATAGATGCCAAACCAAGGATGAATTTCCTGTTCCCCATCCAATTATCCAAGCTGCACTTGAATTGGGTTAGAGAGGAACTCTTCTTCACATGGATGGGGAGCCTGTGATACATAACCTGTCTCTCCAGTAGGTCCTGTTTACAGGTTCATAGGTCCTTAGGTAAGTACTAGGCTATCTGCCCAAGGGCATCTATAAGCCTAGCCAGAATGTGTTGGCTTTTGCTTCCCCCTTAGATTAGTTTCCTGTGCCTCGGTCAAGCAGAGCCATTAGTTCCCTTTGCCTCTGTCCAGCAGAGCAACTGCAGTGATCCCCGGGGTAAATTTTCTATTTCCCATCCCTTTGTCAAGGTTTCTCTTGAGTGTTAGTGAGGGGCTCTGCCTAATGTAGATTAGAATCCTGTTCCAAAGCATGGGGAGTCTCTGGGACAGGAATCTATCCCTCCAGCACGTCCTATTTATCATTGTGGTGAGGTTTAGATCCCTAGAGCGTGTGGCTCTTGGGGATTTTTTTTTTTTTAGGTGGAGCATGTCCATCAATTCTGGGTTGGACATGGCCTTGTATGTCAGGCAGAGACCACCTGTGAGTAAGCAGTATGCAACCGAGTACAGCTGGAGTTTCTTCAGTTGGGCTGCATAGGGCATATGTTTTAGGCCACTTAGCCTCTTGGAGAGGTACTTCTGTGGTCTTTCCAGCTGTTGCAGGTGTCTTGTAAGGTACATCCCAAATGGGGCGTTGTACTCTATGATGGGTCTGATGAGTGATGAGTAGAGGGGCACAATAACCTCTTTTGTTCTAGATGCGAATCCTTTTGTGATTAGGTGGGCCACATAGAAGGATTTTCTAACCACTTTAACTTGTACTCAGAGTTAGCCAGGAGTTTAAGGGGTGGATTGATTATTAGGCTAGGTGGGGAGAGTGCAGTTGCATTTCCTGTTAGAGGAAAGGTAGGAATGCAGCTGAGTTTTAAAGTTTTCATAGTTTTCACAAGTCCTTAGAGAGGAAGGAAGAGAATTCCATTTTTTAGCTAAGGAAAAGGATAGAAGAAGCTGACAAGCAGGACAATTGAGTTTGCGGACAGTGATTAGGTTTTGGTGAGTAGATCTTAGAGTTCTCTGAGGGGTGTAAGGTTGAAGGATGTTGGTTAGTGCTGGGCACTTAGTAGGTTGAAAAATTAGTCTGTGGGCTGTAGTAATTTGGAGATAGTTTAGATGGTTGGAGAGTTCAAGCCAATTTAACAAATGAAGGGCAGTACAATGATGGGAGGAGAATTTGGCTTTGGTTGCAAATTTAGAAATCTTATAACAGACTTTTAGTTTGGAGGAGAGAGAGCAGGAGAAGTTAATTAACCTTAACGTTGATGCTCACATCCAACACCACAATAAAAATCAGTTAACAGAAAACTAGGCTCCCTATACAAGATAAAACCTTTCCATACTCCTGTAGCTAGAACTACTATTGCCCACACCCACCTTAACTCAACTCTCCTCTATGCCTCATTTATTTACACTAATCTAAAAGCAACCTGAACAAACTGGCAACCTCCTACAATAACATTGCCAGATTTGTCACTGGCTCCCCATTTAGAACCCACCACTGTCAAAATCTAAAACAACTATGCTGGCTGGAGCTGCATAATCAGATTCAGTACCCCCAACATATTATTGCCCATAAAACCCCAACTTATAATTGCCCATAAGACCCTTTATCATCCTAACAATACACCAATACTCATGAATCTAATCACCCCATATAAAAATCTTACAAACCTACGCTCAGCAAATAAACTACTGGTATCTAGACAAAAAACAACAATAAAGCAGGGGATTCACTTTTCTCTAACACTGTGGGAAAAACCTGGAACCTACTTCCCTATGAACTCATCTCTTTCTTCAACTCCACTATTCAAAAAGAAACTCAAATTATACCTTACAACTAACTGGCTATGCCCATGTACTAACCCAGACAAAGAATCCCCTTCCTGTTATCTTATGTTCTGTGCACTAAATACTCATTTCTCTACTGCTACATTAAGTTCATCTCATCCTTACACCTCTGTGAATCTGATCAGTTAAGCTAATTTAAGACTATAAATTCCATCCTTCTTACAAACTATTATAGAATGCAATGATGTTTACCCAGCTGGGACTTTATGTGTCACTGCCTTGTAATTTTTTTTTTCTTGAAGTATATCCAACTTGGCTTTAGGAATGTGTTGCTGCCTTCTATTATTGTTTTGTCTTTTTTTTTTTTTTTTTTTAATTTATCTCTCATGATTACCAAGTTGCTATGTAAACAACTGCATTGTCTGAAAAGTGTACTGTATTGAAATCCCTTGGCTGTAATATCAAATCCTTACCATTCTTGAATTTAAACCAGGCTAGCATATACACGAAGAATTTACACCCACTAATTAAAAACATGATTCTTACAACTCAGAAACTATTTAAATCATTGCAATTAGGTGACGCTTTTGCCCTTATACAACCGTTACACCTAAATCCTAATTTACTAATAAATAATAAACCAATAAATCTAACAAACTACCCCCTGAAAAAAGACTACACAATATGGGATATATACCAATGGAAAGACTCTAACACAAGGCAAATGAGACTTGAACTCAAACTTCCTATGAAATATAGTATTATCCTTAACCAACTTCATCATCTTATAAATGCTAAATTCTCACAAATACACAATGACTTACAGAACATAGATTTAGTTAAATTAATACTTGAAAATGTTGCGATTAAATGGAGAACAATTTCTAGGACTTATAAAATTGTAATGAGTGCAAAACATCAGAATTCTTTATTATTCTCAAACTATTGGCAAACGAAAAATCAATCACTGACTGAAGAAAATAAGAAATTAGCCATTGAAAATACAATCAAATTTATTCCTTTCAAGAAGCTGTTATACACACAAATTATGGTAAATAACAATCTATATTATACCTTATCCAAATTAAATAAATTCAATCCTAACTTTTCGCCCATATGTCCTCATTGTCTGGATCAAACAGCTGATATTTTACATGTCATGTGGAACTGTACTAAGATACAAAACTTATGGTGTTCCTTGAGAGTAAGATTAGAGAAGATGGGATATGAAAAATCAACCCTTACTTGGGAGACAGCTATGTTGTACATTAATATCGATCAACTCCCCAAAATATTAAAACATGTTTTTATTACGATGTGTGCCCTTATTAAATTCTTTATTACAAAGAATTGGAATGTCATGTCACCAATTACATGGGAAAATTTTAGCAATCTTGCTATCAAATATATCTCATCTCACAAATTATTTTATTCAAAAACAAAAACCAAACGCTATTATCAAAAGTATCGGGGTTACTTGCTAGATATAATTCTTGACAAATAAAATTTGCCTACAAATATTCATGATAAGCTAACCTTTAAATAAGAAATGAATGTAGTATAACCAGACTTTCTTGCATCTTCTCCCTTTCCTTAGTATATGTGTAACTAGATATTTTCCCTAAACATACAAATAAATGGTTAAATTTCTATTTTTACTTTATATATAGACTATCCCCATTCTAACTATCCCTTATGAGACGCAATGAACATAAGAATTCTCATACTTTACTTGACAATATAGTGACTTCCTGTGTATATATCGTATATATTTATATGTATAATTTTCTCGGAACTAGATTGTTGTTTGTTTTCTTTAGATAGGTATTTGTATTGTTTATTTGTGTTTTTGAGTTACTGTATTGTTATTATTTGAAAAAAGAAAATTGAAATAAAGAGATTTTGGAAAAAAAAAAGAGTACGTAGGACAAAACATTTACAACCATGCTTTCAGTTAAAGACTACATCTCTCCCCTTACTGGCTTAAAATGTTGCCTCTCAGAGTGTGTGTGTGTGTGTGTGTGTGTGTGTGTGTGTGTGTGTGTGTGTGTGTGTGTGTGTGTGTGTGTAGGCCTTCAAGAACTAAAGCAAAGGGAAATCCATGATGGCTTCACCCACCACCTCAGAGCTGCAGGAATCAAACAAGACTTTCTTCTTACCATCTACAACACCCTCAAAATTAACAGGATGGGGAAAGGCATACAGAAGGTGCTACAAACACAAGCCAAATAAGGAATCCCAAGCTACTGTTTACTTTTATTCAGCTGGAAGTTTCCTAGGAGAGACTATTTTGCATTTCTGGGGAAAAAAGGGCAAACGCAAAAGACGACTTTGGGACTGAGTTGCCATCCTTGGTCTACCACTACCAATCTGCTTGGTAACTCTACCTAGAAGCTGTACCTCTAATAACCTCAAACTACAGCATGTGCCCACTCCCACAACAACGTTGCTCCCCTCAACATCTGCTAACAATCCATGCCCTCCTGCTTGTTCACATGCCACAAAACTGCAGGACTGCTCAACATTAGGAAAATCATGCATTTCAAGCCTTCTGGAAAGCTTTGACTGACAGACAAAACTGAATAAATTAGTAGGGCAGAACAATTAAAAGAATCTGGGAAGCTTTGACTGACAGAAAAACTGAATAAATTAGTAGGGCAGAACAATTAAAAGAATCTGGGAAGCTTTGACTGACAGAAAAATTGAATAAATTAGTAGGGCAGAACAATTAAAAGAATCTGGGAAGCTTTGACTGACAGAAAAATTGAATAAATTAGTAGGGCAGAACAATTAAAAGAATCTGGGAAGCTTTGACTGACAGAAAAATTGAATAAATTAGTAGGGTAGAACAATTAAAATAATCAGAATAGGTCAGAAAAGAGACCGAAAAGAAAGACTGACATCTGTATGGCTCCCAAGTATGGCAAGTTCAGACAGTTTAGGATTGCTTGCAAGTGTTTGCATATCCCAAGCAGACTTAAAAGAATTTCTTTCCTCATGTAGACAGCAAATGCAGGGAAGTGAGATAGGAAAAGAAATTAGTGTATATTTTTAGGTAATGTAAACAAGCAGGCAGATTTTTAAAATTCCCTACAGAGGTACATCAAAAGTGCTTGTGGAGCCAATAGTTTGCAAGCAAGGGATGTAGTCTTAAAGCCTTACCAAGTCTAAATGTTACTGGTTTGCCAAAAACATTATTAGAAAATGGAAATTAGTACTTCAGTTACAACTGGCTTAGATTTTGTATGCTGTAAGGAGCTAAAAGAGCTGTAGGTGGGATCCTTAAAATAGAGGAGGAGAAGTAAATCACACAAAAGTAAACATAGTCTGTGAGCACAGTATGTGGAGAATGACGAAATTCAGGAGGAGGAAAAGTACTGAGGTTTAAGCGAAAGAATTGAGGCATTTATGTAATGTTGGAGTGGTAATGCTACATCTTAAAACAAAACTACCTTATGCAGTTACCACACCACAGCACTATCACGTCAGTCACCAGATGTCACACACTCACCCTGGACCATGGCCATGTGTGTAAGCTGGAACCCCAGATGGAAGAGACAATGGGATGATGTTGACATCCTACAGCATGGCCTCACCGAGGCCAAAGACTGGTTTTGGAACCATGGCCTTAAGCTCAATGCCAACACATGTGTCATCCCCTTTGGGAAAAACGAGGTTCCCATGAATTATCACATTGAGGGTAGTCCACTGAACACAGAAGGCGTTATAAAATATCTTGGAACACAGGCTGATAGCAACCTCTCTTTTGATCACCACAATGCCACTGTAGTCAGAAAATCCTTCTATGTGGCACATCTCATTACTAAGGGTTTTGCATCCAGGAAAAAAGAGGTCATTGTCTCCCTCTACTCTTCTCTCATTAGGCCAATCAGAGCACAATGCCTCATTTGGCACGTACCTCACTAGACACCTGGAAAAACTGGAGAGGCCACAAAAGTACATCACAACGAGGATCCTAGGCCTTAAACACTTGTCCTATATGGACAGACTCAGAAACTCCAACTATTCTCTGTATCATATCACCTACTTAGAGGCGATCTCTGCTTGACTTACAAAGCCATGTCTGACCCAAATCTGTTACAAATGCTACATCTAAAGAAATCCCAATCCCTCCACACCACACACTCCAGAGACCTCAAACTCATTACCACAATTAACAAAACATGCTGGAGGGACAGGTTCATAACCCAGAGGCTGCCCATGCTATGGAATAGACTTTCCATACATGTCAAGCACAGCACCTCTCTGACCCTCCAAGAGAAATCTTGATGAGTGGATGGGAAACAGAAAATTCACCTCAGGGATAACTCCAGTGGCTCTACTCAACAGAGGCACTGCAAACTAAGGTTGGGTGGCACTATGCCAATGTAATCCTATGGCTAGGCTTGTAAAGGCCCCAGGGCCATTAGCTTAGTTGCCAAGGTAATCCTATGGTTAGGCTTGTAAAGGCCCCAGGGCTATTAGCTTAGTACACACCTATGAACATCTTGTAGACTGGCAGTTAAGTCAGGGTCATGGGAGATAATTTTTGTTAGCTAAATGGAGGGACAATGGATGCTGCTCCACCTTATTCTAACAACCAACAGAAATAGATACATTGCAAAAATGTCCACAAAGCCATAGTGAACCAAAAAGGATCACCGTGATCTAAGGTGCTGGCTCCCCACTTGGAAGTTCAGAAAGCTTTTCTGGAATAAACACCCCAAACAGAGTCAGAATCGTTCCTCATGTCTCCTACTCTGTAAAAGGGGAAGGAAAAGCTAAAAAGGACTCAGATTTTTTTTCCACTTCGGGAAATTTGTTCTAAGATGTTATGCACTTTATGGGGTTACATGGAGGTGGTCTTAGTTTAAAAAAGGTCTACCCATTTTGTTAACACACTTTGGTCAGACCCAACACCACTACAAAATTCTCCAAAGCAAACTATCGCATCCTAAACAATGGTATAAATGGTTCCAAAGTTCATACTAACACAGGAAATAACTCCTATTCAGAGAAGTGCATTAACACCCTATATAGCCACTTAAGCAAATGTACTGACTCAGCAGTACCAGACAGGACAAAAACAGGATTCTCTTGCAAAAATAAGACACCCTGTTGGACTGCTAATTATAAAACAAAAGAAAGAAACTGATATTCAAGAAGAAGGAATGTACACAGCAAAGGAAGATTACCCTACACAGCCTAAACAAGTAAATCAAAAACCTTGTAAAGTCCTCTAAAGCAAGTTACGAGACTAGACTGGCATCCCTAGCTAAAGACAATCGTAACGCATTGATTAACTATGTCCGAAACCTCGAAGGGAATACCCAGCTGTGTGCTGAACTTATACTGGATGGCACCTCTTACACGGAACCTGCAGAAATTGCCCTCCCCCCCCAGCCATATCCTATAGCATCCCTGATACTTGTCCTTTACTGTTTATCTACAAACAGGTCATTCAAGTGCTCTCCAAGGCCAAAAGATATGACTTTTATGGGACCAGATACCATCCCATGCTGCATATTGAATGTAACAAGGCATAGCAGAATCACTTAGCTCTCTCTTTAACCACAGCCTGAGCACTGTTTTTTGTCGGGGGAGTGGAGAACAACTCTAAAGATCCCACCTACAGCTCTCAACTCCTTCACAGCATTCAAACTCCACACCACTTGCAACTGATTTACTGCACTTTTAAATTGTGTATTACTTCATCAACCAATCTTGGGAGCTACAGGCCCATTAGCCTGACCAGCCTAATCTGAAAGGCCATGGAAGGAATCAGCCACAGACCTTATCAACCAGAACATGAGCAATCTTCAAACTCTTGACCCACCTCAGTTTGATTTAGTCAAATGTAGACCTTGCTTATTAAATCTGGTGAACTTCTTTGAGAAGGTCACCAAAGGCCTGGATGAGGGTAAAACAGTACACATAGCCTAGCCTGATTTAGCTAAGACATTTGAGAATTCCTGACTCAAGGATCATGTAGAAACTCTCTCAACTAGATACCAACCTATTCATCACTGGACAGGTAGCAAACTGGCTCAAAGATAGAACTCACACTATTAAAGTTGGGGAACCCACCTCCACCAGTATACCAGTTACCAGTGGTGTATCACAAGGATCTGTACTGGGCCCACTATTATTTGCAACTAATTTTTCTGAAGTCCAGTCAAAAGTTGATGGCCTGTGGCTTACTAAGTTTCTAGACTGGCAAGCTTTAAGTCCTTAGAATGGGTAATTCTAGTGCTGATATGCATGAGTCTAGCAGAATGGAGTCTGACAATGCCCTGTATGTCAGTCATAGATGTCCCCTCAAAAGCCGTAGGAGACAGAATACAGGAATAGAGCCTTGAGCCGGTCTGCCTAGAACATTTTACTTAAGCCCTGTATTCTTTCAGTGAGGAAACTCTGTGGATACTCCAGTTATTGGATATGCCTCGTTAGGTACATACCAAAGGGGGCATTGTACTCAGTGATAGGTCTGATAAATCCCAAATACAGTGGAACAATAACTTCCTTGGACTTAGATGCCATACCTTTGTTTATAAGTTGTGCAACATAGAATGATGTCCTCACTACTGTAGACACGTTATGGTCAAAGGCTAGATAGTATGTCCCTAAGTCTTTGACTAATGGGTCAACTCTAAGGGATGTATTATCAATATGATAGTCACCAGGGGTGAATGACTTCCCAAAGGATACTATTATGTATTTCTTGGCATGTAGTTTTAGTCCATGGCTCTGATACCAGTTGATTGTCTGTGTCAGCCCCTCCTGGAGAATATTTGTATCAGTGTGGGATTCAATGACAGTTTCAAATTTGCAATCATCTGCAATCAGCCACAGACCACTGACATTGGCCTTGACTTCAGAGCAGTAAATGCTAAAAAGGAGCAGTCCAAGGACTGATCCCTGAGTGACTCCACTTGTGACTGGCCTTTTTGTAGAGATGGACTCCCCATTTCTAACTTTCTTGGTCCTGTCTGTGAGCCAGTTGGCTACCCACTGGGTGACATACGAGTTTGTACCTAACCTCTTGAGTTTGTCAACAATGCCCAAATAGAGTATTGTGTCAAATGCCTTGGCCAGGTAGAGGTAGGCAATGTGAACCATTTTGCCTTCATTCATTGCCTTGGTGACATTTTGTAAGAAGTTCACCAGGCTGAGTAAACATGATCTGCCCTTGAAACCAAACTGGGTTGGGCCCAGTGTCTGGAGGTTTACTATATCACTATTGATCATTTCCATGATAATTCTTTCCTTGCCTTTACATATAAGACTTGTGAGATTTATGGGTCTGTAGTTTCCATGGTCTGTAGATGGCCCATCTTTGTGCAGAGGGATGACTGTTGCTGTTCTCCATTTATGAGGCATGACGCCTGTTTCGAGGCTATAGTTAAAAAGCAATTCCAGAGGCCCTGATAGGTCATGTTTCATGCTATTTAGAAGGCATCCTGGGATATTGTCTGGCCCATAGATGCAGTGTTCTTGGCCTTAGAAAAGCATAAAGGACCTGTTCCCTAGTGATAGCAGATTGAGTTATATTTGATGGTATTTCCTGAGGGAAGGTTGAGGGAGAGAGTGGGGTAAAGTTGGATGTAAATTTATCGGCCAATAGGTTTGCTATATCTCCTGACTCAGTATAGGTGGTTACATTTACACTGAGCTCTGCACACAATTGTGTATTACCTTTGAGGTTGCAGACATAGCTAAAGAATGCCTTGTGGCTTCTACTTGGCCTTAGAGGCCAAATTCACCTCAAATTTGGCTTTGATAGACTTTATTTGTCCTCTGAGATGTTTGTTTAGGTTGATGAGAGTGCTTTTATCCTGCTGGTTGCTGCATCTCCTAATTTCTACCATGATTTTCTTCCTCCTGTTATACAGCCGATTAATTTTGTGATTACACCAGCCTGGCTTGTTTTTTGAGTTAGTTCTGTACTTCTTCCTGCTGGGTACAGCTGTCTGTATGCAGCTATTAACATGCTTGTATAGGGTTTCTGTGAACAGTTCTGCATAGACAGCAGTATTCTCAGGGTTTATGGGAGCTTGAAATGTTGCCAAGTTATCATTTAATAGCAGGAGGTTAGCCTTAGAGTAGTTCCTGAATATTCCAAGTTTAGCTGGGGGTCCAGGTTTTATTTTTACTTCAAAGGAGACCATTTTGCAGTCTGAACTTGTCAGTGAAGACATTACACTAGGGGGTGTGCAGCACTGTCCCATATTAGTAAGGACCAGATTCAGTATGGCTGCACCCCTGGTTGGTGTACTGACTATCTGGTTCAGGGAGTTTGTGTTTACAAAATCCAGGAATCTCTGTACTTGTACATTTGGTGTTGTATACAATTTCCAGTTAATACTGGGGTAATTAAAGTCACCCATGAATATGATATTAGGTTGGATGGTTAGTGTTTCTAATAAGTTTAAATACATGGTATGGGTTTCCTAGGTCATACAGGGGGACCTATAGCTGGCAAGGAAGTGATACTGGATTTTGCCTATGGTGATTTGAACATGGAGCAACTCAAGTGCATTGTCCTGTCTGACCACCCTTGAAGTATATTTATTTTTGATGTAAATAGAGACACCTCCATGTTTAGTCCCTGTCTGTGTAGTAGCTGGTCTAAATGTGTGCAAAGCGTTATAACCTTGCTCTGTTGGTGTGCTCTCCGCAGCTTTAAACCATGTCTCAGTGACTTTATAGACATCAGCATTCTCTAGGGTGAAAAGAGCTTCTAGGAAGTGGAGATTTTTGTTTAGACTTCCAGCATTGAGCAGTAACACCTTTAGATTTTCTTGGTTTTGATTTGCTATGTCAGGAGTATTTTCAAGTTGGCATTGCCTAAAAAAAGACACTATGAGGGAAGACAACGTTTTAGCTGATATTCAAAAGCCTAGAGAGGAGAGATGCAGACCATGCCTGGCAAAGCAGCGTGGTTTGTTGACCATCTCCTTCCATGCACCCCTTAGAATGACACCAGAAACAAAGTCCTTGGTGTAATCCTTCTGTAGATTGTACACAATCTTGTGAAATGTAGACCATAAATCCATATGGCAAACTTAAATAGCTGCCCAGACAGTAAGAATCATGGTCACTGAATGAAGTGGTCTTTATCTTCTGAAACATAATCATACCTCTTAACCTCTTAGTGCAAGAAATTTGGACCATGTCTAAAATAATGGTGGGACAAATTCCCCAAAATAGGGACAGATTCTAAATACTGCTCTTATAAACTTAGAAAGTGTTAAACTCAAATGTGTGTCATTTAGTGGCTTCAATACTTACTGATTTGTTAGGAACAGACCAAAAATATGAGCAAAAATTCTGGACTTTCTGTGAAAATTTGAACAGTTGAGAGGTATGAACATAGTTATAGCAGTGTGGTAGCAGTCATGCTGCTAGATTTGTTTCTGACATTTGGAGAAACATTTAATGTATAGAAATAGATTTATAGTTAAATACTAGACTGTCATTCTGCAGGCTATTACAAGCTTAGCCATCGACCAGAAGTCAGAGTCAAATCCTGTGCCTTGTATCAATAAGATAAAGACCTTAACCATTATTTCAACCCCTCATTTTATACTCTGCAGAATAAGTATAATTATGAAGTAAATCTTCAGACCCAGGATTTGTTTTGTTTTTAGAAACGTTGTTAAAATGTTCTTTATGAGGTCTTCTGAAATGATCTGGTTCAAGGCTCCAGAGAACACCCCTGCATTACCAAGCTATAATTCATACCGCATCGTTCAGCCACCTAACCTGGACCAAAACACTAAAGGCAGAGGCATGTCCATATTCATTAAGGATAGCCACACCTCCAGGCTCGTTGCTCAGCATAATGCATCCGAGATTATCCAAGTGCAACTAACTCTGGGCAAGACCGATCCAAATTGTAGCTTGCTACAGATTCCCTACCATGCCCCAGGATTCCTACTGCTCATTTCTTGATACACTGGAAAATATTAGGGTATAACCTAACACCCTAATAATGGGTGATGTCAACTACCTCACCATTAACTGGGAAAACTACTCATGTACCAACTCTTTTGCTCAATGTTTTCTGGAATTCATAAATTACAACGCCTTGGATCACCTTATCCACACCCCCATCAGGGGCAGCAATATCCTAGACCTGGTCATTACCAACATTGGCAACCAGACCCGAGGTCAATTCCTCGTTGGTCAGATCCAACCACAAGTTAATCACCCTAGACATCAACATCCCGCCCTGACCCCCCATTAGGGAAACAACTGTAAACAATTTCTCCAAAGCCAACTTCACACTTCTTAAGACAGAAGTGGCAAACTTCACGACACCCATGCAGATGGACAGTATAGGTCCAACTGCTGAATCCTACACAAATGCATTTTATAAGCACTTACACAAGTGCATGGCTCATGCAATCCCTATCAGATCCAAGATGCTATCCACCAAACAAAGGAAGCCAATCTGGTGGTCCCCTGCCATAAACAAACTCCACAACAGAAGAAAGAAACTGTTGCAAAAATTTGTAAAATTCCCTGATTGGTGGAACTCCCTGGTCAGCCTCAGTAAAAAGCTGAGATCCCTCATACAATCCTCCAAAGCTAGTTATGAAAACAAAATCGCCACTGATTCTAAAGATAACTACAAAGCATTCTATAGCTATGCCAAGAATCTCAATGGCAACACTCAGATCTGCTCTGAGTTACAACACAATGGCACAAAATATATAGAACCAACTGATATTGTCAACATCCTGGCAGATAGGTTCAGTGCTAACTTTACCCCCTCTCACTGGCAGATAGGTTCAGTGCTAACTTTACCCCCCTCTCACCCCCTAAAGGGCCCATTTCTATACCAGAAGAATGCAAAGTTCCTGTAATCACAGCTGCACAGGTAAAAACCACACTCTCCAAACCCAAGAACACAACATCCATGGGACCTGACAACATCCCAGGCTGCATTTTACATGAACTACAGAATAAACTGGCACCCCAACTAAGTACCATGTTCAATCATAGCCTCACCTCAGGCTTTGTGCCCACTGAATAGTGCACAGTGATGGTTATCCAACTCCACAAAGGGGGAGCCGCCACGGACCCCGGGAACTACTGCCCCATTAGTCTGAAGAGCCTGGTCTGCAAGGCTATGGAACGTATCATCATGGAACTTATAAACAATGACATTGGTAATCTCCAAACTCGGGACATCACCCAGTTCGGGTTTGTAAAAGGTAGATCATGTCTCCTAAACCTGATAGACTTCTTTGAAGTGGTCATCAAAGCCGTAGATGAGGGTAAAGTGGTTCACACAGCCTATCTAGATTTAACCAAGGCTTTTGATACCATCCCCCACTCTAGAATTATAGATAAACTCACTAAACTAGGTATAAATCCCCATTTCACAAGATGGGTTGCCAAATGGCTCACTGATAGAACCCACACTGTGAAAGTAGCAGACTCCAAATCCAACTTTAGACCAGTGACAAGTGGAGTACCACAGGATTCAGTCCTGGGTCCTCTCCTGTTTGGTATCTACTTCTCAGAAGTACAGCCTAACACAGAAGGTTTTGGCTAACAAAGTTCGCAGATGACTGCAAACTATGAGCCATAATCAAAACTCCTAATGATGTGGATATCCTGCAAAAGGGCCTGACTGAGACAGATGCCTGGTGTCAAAGCCATGGCCTCAAGCTCAATGCCAAAAAGTGCATTGTCATCCCTTTTGGTAAAAACTCTGTACCCATGAACTACCACATAGGAGGTAGTGTACTTAACACTGAAAGTGTGATAAGAGACCTTGGGACACATGGGGACAGTAGTCTCTACTTTGATAATCACGTCAACACAGTAGTCAGAAAATCCTTCTATGTGGCACACCTCATCACAAAAGGTTTCTCATCCAGGAAAAAAAGAGGTCATTGTTCCCCTCTACTTGTCACTCATTAGACCCATTATAGAGTACAATGCCCCTTTTGGTATGTACCTCACAAGACATCTACAACAACTAGAAAGGCCACAGAAATATCTCACAAAGAGGATTAACGGCCTCAAACATATGCCCTACGCAGACCGTCTCAAAAAACTCCAGCTTTACTCCATTGTGCGATCCCTGCCTAATATACAAAGCTATGACAAACCCAGAGCTGTTGAACATGCTCCACTTAAAGAAATCCCAATCCCTCTGAGCTACACACACTAGAAACCTAAACCTTATCACCAAAATAAACAGAACATGCTGAAGGGATAGATTCCTGTCCCAGAGACTTCCCATACTCTGGAACAAACTACCTATGTATATCAAACAAAGCTTCTCATTAGCACTCTTCAAGAAAAATCTTGATGACTGGATGGGAGATAGGAAATTCACCCCGTGGATCTCTTCTTTGGCTCTGCTCTGGGGCACAGGAAAATAATTTTCTTGGGTGGCGAAAGTCAAGGTACCTTTTTTGTCTAGGCTTATATAGGCCCTAGGGCCAATAGCCTAGCACCTACCTATGAACCTATGAGAAATTGCAGAATTTCTAGCTGCTGCAAATATGGTGTGCAAAGATGCTCAAATCTTGTCATTTTTTCATTACGTTATCACAGCCCCTCCGTCCTGTTTATTATTACATGCCGCAGTACTTCCTTTACACTGTTCTTTTCTTTCTGATCCCTGATAAGGGGTTCTTCTCTCCTGTCCTCCATGTCCTTCCTTTCTTACTCTTCACATTATCTCTGTGGTGCCCTGCTCTCTTCACCCACATTCCATGAATTCTTTCTACAGATCCCTAAAATCTGACTGCCATTATCCAGTGTTCTTCTCTCCTTTCCTTCTCATCAAACACTCATTTACTTCCCCCTCTTTACTTTGACTAAAGACTTTGGTTTCTTCTTTTTATATTTCACTTATATATTCATTTATAAACTGGATAGGTGAAGAAGTGTAAAAGCCATTTGCAGCTACCACCTAGGCTATAGGCATACAAAATGCAATCATTACTAAGCACAGAACATATCATGTACAGAACATAAACTTCATGGAATAATCAGGGCAGAAGGGGTGTCATTATAGCTAATTATTACTACACGGACTGACTTTAACTACAGTATATATTCAGATTTTAACAACAGTTCATCACATGTAACAGATTTTTGTCAGTTGTTTGGCAGTTTTGGTAGCACATAATATTTGAATATATTTAATATATGGAAATATGGAGGCTAGAATTAACTAAAAGTAGAGAGTACAGAATGTAGGAACTAATTATTTAGTTAAATAAGAACACTGCAGGCATTTAGCGGTCACACGTGGACTCCATATAGTGACTGTGATGCATATACAAAATATAATTTATTTTATATTGGCAGCAGCTAATAATTTTTCTGGTTAGGATGCAGTGGTATTATGTTATATATACTACAATGTACATACATTTACACTCATTCAATGGTTTTCTTTGGCTTAATGTGAATGTAATATAATGTATAAGCATGTACACACAGTCAAATAGCAGCTTTATCTAATTTGTCTATGTTCTTTGAGTGTATATATTGTGTAAATAATGGCTGGTAAATCATTCTCTCTTCTTAAATATATATAAATTACCTCAAAATAGTTTTGGTTAGGATATTGCACTTATTCGTGGCTGCTATTAGCACCGTGTAGTTGTTAATCTCTGCTGAAATTGTTTTTTGGAACTTTACTCCCTGAGACCTCTGCTGAAAGTAAACAATGGCCAGCCGGAATTTCTCAGATAATGGAGAAAAATAAATAACCATTGTGCTGTTTGACAGACTTTGAATGTGTAGTTCTTCTGTTTTTCTCAATTTACCCTTAGAAGGGTAATGTAAGAATATATGTGTTACTCAGGGTTACTGACTTGCTTCCCACAGTCCTTGATAATCGACTGCACTGGATTCAGCTTTGTGAACCTTAGAAACAGCCGTGCAGTTGATAGGTTACTTAGTTATTATGCATTCTCAAAAGCCTAGGTGGTCCCTAGCGAGACATTAGATGATTCAAGCATTAAGACAGCAGTCACACAAGGCACACATCCACATTTCTTTATTACGATTTCTCTGAGCTCACACTTGTGACTCTCTGAAAGTGGCCACTGTTTGCTGTGGTACAGCTGTATTACAACTTGGTGTAACACAGGTGTCCCAACATGTCAACTCTTTGCTGGCCTGCAAAGTGACTCCCATGACTGCCACACATTATAAGCCTGATCTCAGCACTGAAACTTGCTGCACCCTGCTTGCTATTTGATTTTCATTTGACAGCTCCCAAGCAGACATCTCCCTAGTACTACTTGTCAGACATTAGTTACTTAGCCACAGACTAGGCTATTAGTCTGCAGACTATTACAATCCTAGCCAGTTACCTGATATCAGAATCAAACCCCATACCTTGTATCTCTCAGATAAAGACCTTAACCATTATGCCAACCCATTCAGCTAAGTGTATCTCTGCATTACAAGTATGGCTCCTCAAACAGGGGCAAATAGAACATAGTTTGCTTCAGCACATGCATAAGCAGCGTCACTGTGGCCTTAATAGCACCTGTCACATGAGTGGCGTGTGGTGATGCCAGGCACCTGCCTGCACAATGAGCTTTTTGGCTTGATGTTCAGTGTTCCTGCCTCCCTAAAATAAATGTACAATGTGCACATTTTACACTACACATTTTATTAGTAAAATATACTAGAATTGTATATTTATTCATCTCAACTGCCTCATGGTCATTAAGTCACATTAGTAGTACTCAGTATTTCTTCTCATCCCTTACTTTAGCTAACTATTCTCACTCCCCCTTGTTCTGCACCCATTGCATAATCTGCCCCAATCCTCCTGCTGCTCCTGTTAGCTCTTCAGCCCACATCTTTGCCTACCCTTTCTTTTTACCCCAGATTCATTCTTGAGAAAACAGGCCTTCTATCTCCAGTACCTTGAAGGGGGCCCTGTGTTCCCATATTTACCTAATATTCATATTTTAACTCTGTGATCACCCTTACTGTGGTCGAACAGGCATGGCAGCTGTTGTAATTTCCTGAGTGTTCATTAGACCATTCACTGTTAACACTGTTTAGTGCACATTCACAAAACATCACATGCACATTCCAAAACACAACATACACTATTCTGTACAAAGCTGAAACCGACTCCTTAATTAAACACTATTCATATAGAATAATCATGCACACACCAGCAATCACACCATTGTCTTTCTATTTCATCCTCTTGGCACATGACCAAAAGTATGATTATGATAATGTTTCCCTGTTACACATCACAGCTCGTAACCTGTCCTCCTTCTATAAGCTACATGCATTTTCTTCTCCTATTTTCTCATTTCTTTTTATATTAGTAAGCACTATGATCTCCAAAAGATATTGTTTGACCATACACTATGTGTATCAATCCTTGCTTATGTTTCAGTGGGTTCTTTTCAGTATGTAATGAGGGGTTACAGCTGCACAATGGCTCCCTGCTGCTGTGTCCAATTGAAGAGGACTTCAGTAGTAGAGATCTGAGGTAATGTTGTTGTTGTATCTTTCGGTTTTTCCCGGTTAGGGGGCACCACAGCGGAGCTCCGGTCCGCTAATGATTGGTAGTTGATTTTTACATGCCAAGTTACCAGCCCTGACGCAGAACCTTCAACGAAGATATGCCCATTCACGCATGACTCCACGCAGAAGACGCTCTAGCTGAGAATTGAACCAGACAGCGTCTTACTGTGAGGCGACAATGCTACCGCAGCACCACCACCGCGGGTCAGAGATCTGAGATAATAAAAATACTAACTAGGAGAAATGCTACCACTGCAATGCAAACTTCCCCTACTCTTGTTGATAAATTCTGTGAGATCTTTTGCATCCACTTTCTCTCCCACTTACTATTTTTGCATTCATTTTCTTTCTACCACTATCAAAGTCAGGCAGATGGGACCTCTGTTTAACACCTCATACAAAGGATGCTACAGTCAGGAGTAGAGCACCCCCTAATGCTGCACTGCAGTGTCAGTAATAGAAAATCAATCCAATCATCTGGGGATCTGGGGTAGGAATATAAATCACAGCCTTCTGATTTTCCAGAACCCAAAGCAAGTTTGTTACCCAATAAGCTACTGACACTGAGTTGAAACACCCTCTTCTCAGTCCACTATGCAGCTCATTTTCTGCTCTTTGAAGCTATGCTGGCAGTAAATACCCTCCTTGCCACCCAGTTTGACCATACTTCAACTACAACTTAGCAGTTCAAGATTGAGAAACAGAGCAAAATGGCTAAAAAGGGTTGGGAGGGCGGCCTAATGGTTAAGGTGTTTGCCTTACAAACACAAGGTGCAGGGTTTAAATCTCACAAGGGATAATTGGCTAGGCTTAAAATGGCATGCAAGGGCAGTTAGCTTAGTACTAATCTATGAACCTATGAACCTAAAAAATGAGGCATATGATGCAATCAGCCAGACATATGTCTTTGCAGTACTGCAAATGTGGAGCAAATTGATTTCTTCTGTCTCTGAGTACCAGCCTGATAAGTGTCTAGTATTATAAGTATCACCCACATAAGTACTAGTATTATAAATATCACCAACATAAGTACTAGTATTATAAATATCACCAACATAAGTACATGGTATTATAAATATCACCAACATAACCACCTGGTATTATAAATATCACAGACATACGTGCCTGTTATTATAAATATCACAAACATAAGTGCCTGGTAATATAAATATCACCAGCATAAGTGCCTGGTATTATAAATATCACCAGCATAAGTACCTAGTATTATAAATATCGCCAGCATAAGTACCTGGCATTATAAATATCACCAACAAACGTAAGTGCCTGGTATTATAAATATCACCAACATAAGTGCCTGGTATTATAAATATCACCAGCAATAAGTACCTGGCATTATAAATATCACAAACTTACTTAAGTGCATAGTATTATAAATATCACCAACATAAGTGCCTGGTATTTTATATATATATATATATATATATATATATATATATATATATATATATATATATATATATATATCACCAAGTACCTAGTATTATAAATATCACAAACATACTTAAGTGCCTGGTATTATAAATATCACCAACATAAGTGCCTGGTATTATAAATATCACCAGTATAAGTGCCTAGCATTATAAATATCACCAACATACTTAAGTGCCTGTTATTATAAATATCACAAACATAAGTGCCTGGTATTATAAATATCACCAGCATAAGCACCTGGCATTATAAATATCACAAACATACTTAAGTGCCTGGGATTATAAATATCACCAACAAAAGTGCCTGCCTGGTATTATAAATATCACCAACATAAGTTCCTAGTATTATATATATCACCAGCGTAAGTACCTGGTATTATAAATGTCACTGACATAAGTACATGGTATTATAAATATCACCAACATAAGTGCCTAGTATTATAAATATCACCAACATAAGTTCCTGGTATTATATATATCACCAGCGTAAGTACCTGGTATTATAAATGTCACTGACATAAGTACCCAATATTATAAGTATCACCAACATAAGTACTAGTATTATAAATATCACCAACATAAGTACCTAGTATTAAAAATATCACAAATATACTTAAGTGCCTGGTATTATAAATATTACCAACATAAGTGCCTGGTATTATAAATATCATCAACATAAGTACTAGTATTATAACTATCACCAACATACTTAAGTACCTAGTATTATTAATATCACCAGCATAAGTATCTGGCATTATAAATATCGCCAACATAAGTGCTTGGTATTTTAAATATCACCAACATAAGTACCTGGCATTATAAATATCACCAACATACTTATGTGCCTGGTATTATAAATATCGCCAACATAAGTACCTAGTATTATAAATATCACCAGCATAAGTACTAGTATTATAAATATCACCAAAATACTTAAGTACCTAGTATTATAAATATCACCAGCATAAGTACCTGGCATTATAATTATCACCAACATAAGTACTAGTATTATAAATATCACCAGCATACTTAAGTACCTAGTATTATAAATATCACCAACATAAGTACCTGGCATTATAAATAACCCCAGCATAAGTACCTGGCATTATAAATATCACCAACATAAGCACCTGGCATTAAAAATATCACCAACATATTTAAGTGCCTGGTATTATAAATATCATCAACATAAGTACCTGGCATTATAAACATCACCAACATAAGTGCCTAGTATTATAAATATCACCAGCATAAGTACTAGTATTATAAATATCATCAACATACTTAAGTACCTAGTATTATAAATATCACAAGCATAAGTACCTGGCATTATAATTCAAGCATAAGTACCTGGCATTATAATTATCACCAACATAAGTACTAGTATTATAAATATCACCAACATACTTAAGTACCTAATATTATAAATATTACCAACATAAGTACCTGGCATTATAAATAACCCCAGCATAAGTACCTGGCATTATAAATATCACCGACATAAGTACCTGGCATTATAAATATCACCAACATACTTAAGTGCCTGGTATTATAAATATCACCAACATAAGTGCCTGGTATTATAAATATCACAAGCATAAGTACCTTGCATTATAAATATCACCAACATAAGTACTAGTATTATAAATATCACCAACATACTTAAGTACATAGTATTATAAATATCACCAGCATAAGTATCTGGCATTATAAATATCACCAACATAAGTGCTTGGTATTATAAATATCACCAACATAAGTGCCTGGTATTATAAATATCACCAACATAAGTACCTAGTATTATAAATATCACAAACATGCTTAAGTGCCTGGTATTATAAATATCACCAACATAAGTGCCTGGTATTATAAATATCACCAACATAAGTATCTGGCATTATAAATATCACTAGCATAAGTACCTGTCATTATAAATATCACCAAGATAAGTACCTGGCATTATAAATATCGCCAACATACTTAAGTATCTAGTATTATAAATATCACCAACATAAGTACCTGGCATTATAAATATCTCACAATACACCAAAATCCAAGACAAGACAGTCAGGAAGGCAATACGACATAGTAATTGTAAAAATGGTAATTTAATGTTGCAACTTGCAAAATTCAATAAAATAGGCTCAACACGAACCTAATGTGCAATTCTAATGTCATTTGAATTGTGCATTAGGTTCATGTTGAGCCTATTTTATTGAATTTTGCAAGTTGCAACATTAAATTACCATTTTTACAATTACTATGTCATATTGCCTTCCTGACTGTCTTGGATTTTGGTGCTTTGAGTGGTTTGGATCATTTGTGCTTTGTGGTTCTGCATTATAAATATCACCAACATACTTAAGTGCCTGGTATTATAAATATCACCAACATAAGTGCCTGGTATTATAAATATCACAAGCATAAGTACCTTGTATTATAAATATCACCAGCATAGGTAGTAGTATTATAAATATCACCAACATACTTAAGTACCTAGTATTACAAATATCACCAGCATAAGTAGTAGTATTATAAATATCACCAACATATTTAAGTACCTAGTATTATAAACATCACCAGCATAAGTACCTGGCATTATACATATCACCAACATAAGTGCTTGGTATTATAAATATCACCAAATAAGTACCTGGTATTATAAATACCACCAACTTAAGTACCCGGCATTATAAATATCACCAACATACTTAAGTGCCTGGTATTATAAATATCACAAGTGCCTGGTATCATAAATATCACCAACATAAGTGCAAAGCAGATGTAAATTGCTATCAACATCGACACAATGGAAACATATTTGACATCAATCTACTCGGGCAATAATTTTATATCAACTTGTCATTTTGTCATACTTACAAATCTGAAGCTGTGATTTATTAACATTACATTTCATTGAAATTTCAAGTTTTGACTTACTTTATAAATACAAATGTGATGTCAGGTAGAGTTTCCTCAGCCTCTTCCCTAAATAACATATAATTTACTCTGGAATACAACAGCTGAAGAGTTGGCATGTATAGATGAAGAATGTGAGAGGCAATCCACTTTCTACACATGTATATTTGAGGGTGCAGTATCCCAGTTTTGATTTATATTTTGAAGTAGATTTTGAGGTGATTGCATTTTGTACCCTGTCAAAAACACAGTTATACAATTTATATAGCTAAACCTAATTCTTCTTAAAGTTGCAAAACCATAGATAATGTTACACTAAGTAAGAGTATGTAGAAGCAAAGCCTCTTCAATGGGGGTGTGAGGGGGTTCGCTCTCAACTTCACATAAGATTACCACTTTGTCTATGCAGGTGTAACTCAAAATCTAAAGGAATTTAACAGGCTATATCGCTGCTCTTTCTTGAAAATTATCCTTTGCTAATTAATATAAGCCCCATGTTGCTGGAAATGTCGCCAACATTGCAAGCCAAATAATACAGCTAGCCTCTCATCACACACATCAGGCTATAGTAAACCCTTTTCCACTATGCTACTTCTAAACTGATCTCTGGCCAGCCTTCCATTTCAAAAAAATACACACAAAAAAGAATCCATATTCTCTTAAATAAGTCTCACAAGAAGTCACGTGTGAAATTCTATTCACTGAATCATTTAAAAATGGGTGCCCCACTAATATAGAAGTCCTTATCTCACCTAGGACAGGACTTAAAAAAAATAAAATTCAACTCTTTCCTTTTAAACTGTAGCACACTGCTTTCTAAAAATGCTTGTTACATTAGCAGCAAGCAGCTGCTACAGTTTATTCTGCACCCAGAGCATTAATGAACTTCAACATCAGTTCAGTCCACAAATGTAATACTACTGAAGATTAATAAGCATCTATCGATCATGCTCTCTAACATTTTGCACCAGGGGCAGCTACCCCTTTGTCCCACCCTAGATATGCTACTGATCAAAGTATTTGGTATTTCCAAGCATTTTGGTGCTTGGAAACACAATTCTGACTTGTGAGACTGCGCACTTAGAATTGTTCCTTTAACATGCAAAGTCTTGTGATAGGAAACCAAAATACGGCAATATAAATTAATAGTAATTAATAACACTTAATAACTCTTTAGCTACACTAGACAGAGGTCAAGTAATGATGCACTTTTGTAGTCCATCATGTAAGCTTAAATTTAAAATCTTTCAATAAGTCGTATGTGACATGGCTTTACTAATATTACTGTAAATATGGACAGGCAAATTAGCCACCTAGAGGTGTCACTAGGTTTTAATAAGTTTTAACATATAAGTTTAGATGAAAGATTTTAGCATGCAGGATTAAGAGAGAAGATATGGGACTTGTGTACTTCAACAGGAATGCAATGACATTGAAAATTGGTTGCATGTATTATTTATTTAGGAAGACTGAAAAATGTCGACACTGTAGTTAGTCAACATCTGTTTAGCCAACAAAATCTGGTTGACTAAACAGATAGTTAACAGGTGTGTGAGATCCCACAATTCTTGGCATAGGAGAATATGCCTTTTCTCAGATATTGTGTGATCTCTGAGGTAGTATATACAGTTTTATATACATATATATATATATATATATATATATATATATATATATATATATATATATACATATAGATAGCGTGTTATTGTGTGTTCTGCTACTTTTGTTGGAGTGCTTTTTGTCAACATCTGTCTAGTTGACACAAACTGGTCAGCTAAACAGATGGTCAATACCTGCTGACAAAAGTAGCAGACTGGATAATTCTTCGGAATGGCGAATTTGCCTTTTCCCTATGAAGTGTGCAATCAATTAATATATGTAATCAACAGGGGTGCAGGGCGGCTTGCCCCCTGTAAAAAATGATGTTTTTGTTTTTCAGTTTTTGAATATGCCGAGATTGATGCACAGTGCATGTTCAGTAGTATAGCGACATGCATAATTTGGATCATTTGGTGTTGACATTATGTACATTGATATCAGTGATGTTTGACAAACTTAAATACTTGTATACACTTATGTATAAATAGTGATTGATATATATATATATATATATATATATATATATATATATATATATATATATATATATACTAAAATTCATCAAAACAACCAACAACAAAAAGATATAAAAAAAGTCAACATGCTCTAACAGATAACCTCAGAGGGCGCAAGTAAAAAAATAAACAGTGGATTTTGCAGAGGGCTGCATTCCTTCACACACCCTCCTAATTTTATATTCTAACTCCAAGATCACAAAATACTGGGGAAAGAACATATTCCCCAACCCCAGTAATGTAGTGATCTCACACACGTGTCAAAAATCTGTCTAGTCAATCAACTGATTAGTGTCTGCTTGAACCAGACACCCTTGGTGTCGCTCGTCCAGTCAGGATCAGATATACGAGTCATTGTGGGTTCTGTTTAAGCAGCTTTATTATGTACAAACATATCAGGATTGAGGCTTAATAACTTTAACTTAGATACACTTATAAACAACCTAGCTATTACACTCATACATGCTCACTCTCTGGCTGCACTCTCAAAATGGCACTGAAGCTAGAACGTGCTTGCTATTTATATGCACATTCCGTCCTTGAAATGCTTCTTAAAGTTACAGCACACACACTCTGTTCTACGTCCTCCCTCTTTGAGAAATATGTCATGCAATGTTGACAACATCAGCTGACATGGAATCAGTGCAAATAATTCTTTGTCATGCAATTATACAGAACTAGATACATATATACGATTATGTCCAGGTTGTTGTGTATTTCACACTAGGTATGGAAATATGACCAAATCATGTGACATAAAAATTAGAATTAGGTCTAGCACCTGGGAACTAACTCTGCTGAATGTTCAACATTAGGGACATCAGGAGCATCTACAGGATTGGAAGTAGAAGTTAAGACATGTTCTGCAACAGGAACATCATCTGGATTGCTCTGAGATCTAGAGTCTGTATCACAGGAACAATGCTGTGATATCGATTCTAGTGCAGGAAGAAGATGTCTGCGATTTCTCCTACTCCACTACGAAGTAGGATCTCAGCTTGGTACATATACTGTTACTTCACCAATCCGTTCAAAATCTTTCACCACTTGTAGCCTCACTGTCTCTCTTTCTTTCAATGGACAATGAAATCTGCTTGATTTGTCATAGCTGGATTTCTGGAAAGAATGCTTTCTAAATAATTGGGTTCTAATTGTTCTGGTGTTCTTAGCTTTAGGCCTCAACAAACTGGAACTAATAGGCAATGTTGTTCTGGTTTGCCTAGATAGAAGTCTCTGAGCAGGCAAGCCATGTATATCGTCATGGGGTATGTTTCTGAGATTAAGTAAACTCAAAAAGACATTGGTATTATCATGCTTTGACCTTTCAAGTAATTGCTTTGCACTCTGTACTGCCCATTCAGCTAGTCCATTTGACTGTGGATATTCAGGACTGCTAGTAACATGTACTAGTCCCATTCTTTTGCAAATTTCTGAAACAACTGACTAATAAATTAAGTACCATTGTCAGAAATAACTTTGTGTGGACTACCATAGACTGAGAAATGAGGTTTCAACTTGGTGATAACAGCAGTGGATATTAGCTTAGGTAGTAAATCAGTCTCAAACCAGTTCACATAAGAGTCTACAAACACTAAGTAATGCTGATTGTTCTACTCCAATATATCAGTGGCTACTGTTGACCAAGGTAGTTCAGAAACTTGACTTAGCTGAAGTGTTTCATTTTGCAAATGCGGTTTAGTACTATTGCAAACTGAACAAGAAGAAAGTAATTTATCAATGTCTTTTACCAGAGTAGTAGTTCTCTCGCCCTTCTTCTGATAGATTCGGAACCTGGGTGACCACGATGCAAAATCTGGATATATTCATGTTGTAAAGAAGCAGGAACAACAATTTTAGGACCTCTGAAAAGAATACCATCTTCCATTAACATCACATGTCTGTAAGGAAAATAAGTTTGCACTTCAGGTGGTACACTAGATTGCTTTGATGGCCATCCAACATTAATGTAGTGGCTGAGCTTTTGCAAAATTGTATCAGTCTTTCTATGATGTCTCAGCTCATCGAGCCTTGTGGTAGAAAAATTATCCACTTTCATGACGTCAAAGTCAAAATTCTCCACATGAAGCTGTTCTATTGTATTTCTGGGCAATCTGGATGAGACCATTTTGGAGTTGTACATTTGCAATTTGAGCATCATTCGCTAAATGCATAGGCTTCTTTAAAATAGTAACTAGAGGTTTGTTGATTTTCAATCTCTGAATAGCTCGTCAGTTTGAGCATACTGCATTTCAGTTTGGGTAAGAGTTCTAGATGCATAGGCTACTGGTCTGTTTTGAAGCATCACAGGAAAGAGTGACTGGTTTATTGACATCATACTATCTTAATGTAGGTGGGGGTGGCAATTTTCTGCTTAAGGTCTTTAAATGCTTTCTGGTGCTGTTCCAACCAAGACCATGTAACATGTTTGCACATCAGCTCTCTCAAAGGTGCTGTCAACTCACTGAAGTCTGGTATAAAGTTGCCTAAATAGTTGACCATGCCAAGAAAACACTGTAGAGCTTGCTGGCATCTCATGAATTACTGCTTGTTTGGATGGGTTTGGTCTCAAACCAGTGCTAGTAAATAAATGACTTACATATGTAACTTCTGGTAGTCTGAATTTGTACCTTAGAGGATTGAGCTTTACGTTCACTTCACATGCTCTGTCTAGAACTTTATTAATGTTTCTTTCATGTTCTACTTCACCATTCCCTCCCACCAATAAATCATGTACTATTATAACACAAGGATAACCTGAAAAATGTTGCTCCATTGCATGGTGAAAGACTTCACTTGCAGAATTTATTTCAAATGGCATCCAGAGGAATCTATATCTGACAAACGGGGTACTGAAAGTAGTTAGTAATGAGGATTTGCAATCAAACATCACTTGCCGAAATTAACTTTTTGCATCTAAGACAGAAAAAACAGGTCTATATTAAAAGACCGAAGAGGTGTTTCAGCGAACACCTCTTGGTCAACACGTAATGAACGAATGCACTAAAGTGCAAATGCTCAAAACAGCAATTTCTTTCCCTGGGAAAAAAATCTCTTGGCCATCCCCGTGTGTTTGCCCCTTTCCTCACTGTAGTGCGATCTCGTAGTTGGTATATTTACTTGGGGGGGTATGGGGGCACAGCTGTTTATGTTTTAAAGTGTGCGTGTGTGTGTGTGTGTGTGTGTGTGTGTGTGTGTGTGTGTGTGTGTGTGTGTGTGTGTGCGTGTGTGTGTGTGTGTTTGTGCTTTAGTGCATTTTCTCATTATGTGTCGACCAAGAGGTGTTCACTGAAACACGTCTTCGATCTTTTAATATAGACCTGAAAAAACAGTGGCATTTGGTATTAGGTCTGTGACTTCCTTGACTCTACACATTGGATGATGCAGTCTTTTTAATGCTTTGTTCAAATCTCTTGGGTCAATAAATATTCTGATTTCATTTGAGCCTTTCTTGTGGGGTGCTACCATGGACGACACCCATTCAGTTGGTTCTGTAACTGGACAAATTACACCTTGCTGTACTATTTTTTCCAGCTGAGCTTTGACTTTATCCTACATAGCTATCAGAACGTTTCTTACCGGTCTGACCAGTGGAGTGACCTCTGGGTCTAAATTCATAGAATACACAACTGGAAGTTTGCCCGATTTGTCATCGAAAACATCAGCATACTCAGTGAAAATGGCTTCAGAAAAATTGGAACTAGGATACATGCTTATATGATGAACTTCTTTGGTAAAAGAAAGCAGATTCATTCTCAAATTGTCTCTGAGACCCAATAATGACTGCACAGGTCTTCAGACTACATAGCATAACAAGCTGTCAGTTCCTAGCCACATAACATGAAAGCACTACTGAGTCTTCGGTTTGAATTTCTTCACCTCCATAAGCAACAAGTTTCATACAATTAGCCACATTGAGTTGTTCACCAGCTCTCACCATAGCAAATGTGTCTGCTGACATAACATTACACTTTGAACCAGTGTCTACTTTGAGCTCGCTGGATTTATCATTGATCTGGAGAGTACAAAACACTTTGTTCTTTGCCAGCAAATTCACTGCATCATCCTTCTCACCAATTACTGATATACCATCTACATAGAAAGTGGAACTGCAGCTCTGTATGATCAACTTGCTTTTTTGAGTGACTGTGTGAGGTTTACTTGATTTGCAAAACATTTGACAATGGTTCCATTTTATACACTTGTGGCATTGCTGACCAAATACTAAGCATTTCTCTGTTTTAAATTCATGATTGGCATCATAACTGCAACAGTTAACAATAAAGCTAGATTTGGGTTTTGCTGACTCATCCTTGTACTGCACTGAGCATGCTCTTTTCTTAGAACTTACTGGAAAACTATGTGGTTTCCCAGGAGAACCAGCAGGGGCTGTAGCTGCCATGTGCTTAGGCTTGCCTCTGTTTGCCACATTTTGCATGCTGTGTAAATTTGCTCTGGAGCCTGCTGAAACCATGCTCTTTATCACTTGCAAGCACACTTGTGTGCCTTTCTGTAACTTCATGGATTTGACAAACCTCAGTAGCTTTACCCAACGTTAAATCACTGTCACAAAGCAAAATCTTCTCACTGCAGCACTATTAATATCACACACAAGCCTGTCCTTTATCAACTCATCTTTTTAGTCACCAAACTGACACAATTTAGCTTTGTTTCTCAGGTCTGTAATATAAGCTGCAGAAGTTTCCCCTAGTTTCTGATCTCTTGTGTAAAACAAATGCCTCTCTAATGTAATATTTGTCTGGGGGTTAGACATTTCTCTGAATTTGTGCTTCAAACACTCGGGATCCTCCCTTGATTCAGCCTGCACAACAATATGGCAGTATTCACCTTCCCCCCTCATATACTGCTGGTGTATACACAAATGAACGCTCTCTTTTAATGGCCTCTGGCCCAGCTAGTATTAGCAAAATGAATGCCCTGGTGCATGCATCTTTGTCAGAATAAGCTGCTTATATAAAAATATCGTACTCTTGCTCAAATATTCTCCAATTCTCTGCAGTATTCTGATCAAATACAAGTGTTGAGGGTTTTCAAAATCTGTCTGGCATATTAACACATACCAGTAAAGGCCTTTGCAAGTATGCACATATATATATATATATATATATATATATATATATATATATATATATATATATATATATATTTATATATATATATATATATATATTTATATGCCAATATTTGTAACTTTGTCCAATAGTACAACAAGCCTCTGAATAACTGAACTATGTGAAATAAGTCTCTCTGGCACTGTGATACTCTTGAAATTACTGTACTGTAAGAAATCACCTCTTAGTGTAAGAAACATTTCAAAATAACTGCACTTTGCAAATAAACAGTACACAACACACAGAAACTTTCCCCAGAATAGCTGTACTTTGCTAAATAACTCTTTACAGAGCAAGAAACACTGTAATGGTGCCACTTTGCAAATAGACACACCCAGCACAAGAAACTTTTCAAAATGGCTGTATTTTGACTGTACTTCACAAAATAGTTGCACTTTGCACACAAATAAATTCTTTGGAATAAATGCACAGTAATAAGCTCACACTGCAAGCACTTTATACACTTTAAGATACTTTGAATAACTCTAGTTATGCCCTTAATATAGGTCGATATCACAACCTCGAAACAGCATAATGCCGAACATATATTCTTCGGCACATATATATTGAACCCCAGTTGACCAAACAGCCAGATCACCAAGTTTTTTCCTAGGGAAAAAATTATTGGCTGTCGCTGCTGATTTGCCCTTTTCCCCACTGTAGTGCAATTTGGAGTTAGTATATTTAGTTAGGGGGGTGTGCTGTGTTCAGTTGGCCTACCTATATCTTTCCCTAGAAAAGAAATCAATGATCTGGCCGGTCGGTTATCTGGGAGTTCGACATATATTTGTCAATGAAGAGGTGTTCAACATTATGCAGTTTTGAGGTCATGATATAGACCCCTTTAATACACTGCAAAATAGTAGTTATGCCAAAACACAGTACTTTGCCAAAAAACATACAATCACCTTGCTTTATTTATGCTTAATGTGCCCTTTTAGCCCTTATTATATTTGTTTACTCGTTTAATCTCTTTTCATGCCCATTTTCATGCCCATTGTACTTTTCTTGTGCTTGTTTTGCTCTAAACATGCCCATTTTGCAATTCCAAGGTAATTCTGAAGATGTGCTTTTCTGATAATCGTTTTATCACATATTTTAATTTTAAACATTTTGTTTAATTACTAAACCTTTAGTGCTTCTTGCTTGTTTAATAATGTGGTCTGCGCCCTTGTAATACTCCATTTAATCTTTTTTATAAAATAAACTGTTAGTGCAAGTTTTCATTACCTTTGGTTCATTTCTGGCCCGTTTTTGTGCTTGTTTCTTTTAGTTTACCTTCACTGTTAGCTCTGCACCTCAAAGCTCTAAAAATCAGTCTTTGGAATCCTAGTTCTGACACTGTGTCATTGTCTAGTCAGGATCAACTAGACAAGTCGTTGTGGGTTCTGTACAAGCAGCTTTATTACGTACAAACATATCAGAACTGAGGCTTAATAACTTTAACTTAGATAAACTTATAAACAAGCTAGCTATTACACTCATACATGTTCACCCTCTTGCTGCGCTCTCAAAATGGCACTGAAGCTAGCACATCCTTGCTGTTTATATGCACGTTCAGTCCTTGAAACACTTCTTAAAAATACAGCACACACACTCTATTCTATACTTTGGAACACAGGTTGAACTTGAATAGGCTTGTAAGGGCCCTGGGGAGGTTAGCCTAGTTACCTCCTTTGATCCTATGATCCTATGATCCAAACTGTCTCAGCTAAACAGATGGCAGCTTTAACTACATTTGACTAAGTTACTGGCTGCTATATATATATATATATATATATATATATATATATATATATATATATATATATATATACATATATATATATATATATATATATATATAAAATGCCTGTTAGATGATTGACTCAACATAAAGTTAAACTTCATATGGATGCCTTTCTGAAATGTTGAAGCTTTTGTATGGAGATTGTAGTACAATGGAGAGCAGAGAAGTTACCCTTTTCTCCAATGTAGTGCAATCTCAGAGTTGGTACATATATATATATATATATATATATATATATATATATATATATACTATATAGATGGTGTGGGTGGTACAGCCCCCCACATGGGGGGTACAGGGGGACTTGCCCCCCACTAAAAAGTAGGGGGTTTTTTGTATGTTTTTCGGCTTTTTGGAAAGTCAGTCATATGGTCTTGACCATATGAAGTTCGACAGCAAAAGAGAAAATACAATATAAAGTGGCATATGACCAAGGTGTATGTAAATAGACAGTGCAAACAACTAACTTATATAAAGGAAAACAGTAATGTTAATGAAACAAAAAATAGGTAGTGATGTATATAATTAATTGAGTACATAAATATCTGTGCAGATCATAATTCATAGAAAATAATGGGAGAAATGCCAATTAAAAATTGAAGATCTTCCAACAGTGCATAGCTGAAATGTTTTGGTGCAGGAGACAAAATATATTAAAATTAGAGTGCAGATAAACTGTGACTAATGTAGACGCAAGCCAGCTTGTTTTTTGTGTACAACTCTCAACTGTGTAGATCACCCATGTAAAGAACCATTGCTCAGTTGCATCTTACTGAGTCAAGAAAATATATAATTTAAAGGCGTATTCCACATTCTATCTTTGCCTGGGAACCTGTTATATATTCCATCAACTGTTGTACTCACAACCTGATGTCCTGTGTCCTGTAACACCCCCATGTTCTACCAAGATGTGAGGCAAATCCCAAGGAAGGAGAAGGAATGGAATCCTTGGGTCTCTTCTGCCTTTATCAGTTATGGCTTATGTGGATAAAAGTTGACACAGATTCAACCACCAACTGATCCCATAGTCAGGGATCTGGGAACTTATATCGACAGTAAATGTTCCTTTGTTCACCATATATCCACTGTGGTAAGGAAGTCGTTTTTCACCACATATTTTCTATCTAAAGGTGTGGCATTCGAGTTCAGGGATGCAATTATTACACTGTACTTGGCAGACATCAGGCTGATCATCGAGCATAATTCCCCTTTGGTATGTACTTGTTCAAGCACATCTCACAACTGTAATGATTAAAATGCTTCCTGACTAAGAAAACCAAGGACCTAAATCACAAAACACTATGCAGACTGTCTCAAAACCTTATTCATCTTCTACGTATTGTACAGGCTACTGAAAGATAACTTCTGCCTCGGATATAGAACTTCAACAGACCCTGTCCTTTCAGACTTGTTACAGATTTACAAGTCTACTGGTGACATAAACATGCTCCCAAGGAATCCCAGTCTCTTCTGCAGCATAAATAAAACAAGTTGGAGGGATATGTATGTATCACAGAGAATTCTGCTTCTATGGGACCACTTTCCACTTCATATAAAGCAAAGTACTTACTATATTCAAATGTAATTTGGACAAATGGATAGATAACTACAAATTCACCCCTGGTTTAGCACCCTTTTCACTTATGGACAGGGCAACATGCAAATGTCCAAGCAAAGCCTTGTTCTGCTCATCTCTGGGCTATTTGTACACAAAATATTAAAGCTAAAAACTACCATGGGAATATAAGGCTAGGCTTCTTAGGATCCTAACAGATCAATAGCCAAGTAAGTACCTATGAACTTATGAACCTTCTGGAACTGATGTTAATAGTATATATAATACATAGCTGCAGAGTCAGATCATGGTCAAATGGTGTCCAAGGCAGGGTAATGGATCAGGCCCCCCTTCACATCAGCCCCCCTCCGAGCCATTTCAGTGTCCCGTTACTTGGTTATTTCACCTTAGTAACCATAAACACTGTTCAATCCCGTCAGTCTGCATACTATTTTCCTCTTTAAAGTTAGTTGGATTTCATTTAAAACTTTTACTTCAAATTTTATAGCACAAAATCTGATTTGCTAAACAAAATAACAGTCTCTCAGTGAAAACAGATTTAGAAAGAACAGTAAACTTCTCTGCACATTCATTTCCAATGTAACTGAAACCCACATTCAAAGATAATGCATCTTGCTAGTGGCAAATTATATTTACCCCTGGGCTGTTTCTGAATCATAGGCCCCATGCACACATATTTAGGACCATGCATACATACATTTGTTCTTTGATTCACCTTCCATATTGTATTAAAATTATATTCCTTTATAAATACAACACTTGTTAGATTGTGTTTTAAATTTGTAGTCTTGAACATTTTTCCAGTAAGTAATGAAACAAATTGCAAAACTACCCATTTCAGAAAACTTCAACCATAAAAGGCCACTCAAATTTCTGTCATTACAATCCACCAATAGCAGTCAATAAGCATAATCTCTGCAGATGTAAAAGCTACCTGAATAATTTCACTGTAATTAATGAAGAGGTTGCTGCTGGCAAACAACTTTACTTTTCAGGGTTTCATGTACAACTTTAGTGCCTGCTGCCCTTTAAGAATAAATTGCTTATGTTACATGAAAAAAGTGATAAGCTGGTTAATTTTGCAATAGGAAATGGCTGGCAAACCAACAGCGGGTTCATAGTTACTAGGTATCTCATAAAAAGGAGGACAACACCCCCATCTCCCTTAAAGTGTACTACACTATCAGCAATACATCTACATAGACAAGGAAAAGAACCTACAACCTTGTGCAACAAGGCAAGTATTTTCCCTGCTGTGCTATTAAATACTGCTTTCAAGTAATCAAGCATAAACACTGACAATCATTTGTTAAACAAAACAGCTGACATTGAAAACAGACAGCATGAGCAACAATAAACTTCTGTCCCTTTGAAACTCACAATTCCTTGAAAATGCACTGAACCTCACATTCTTTGAGCAGTCTGGTAGTTGGTGTAGAGGACTCAGACTCTTGTCTCTTGTAACTTAGGTACAGAGTTTGAGTCTAAGCAAGTTAACTAACCTGTCATCTCTAACTAGGACAGTTCATGCACACCTTCTGTAACTTACTGAGGAAAGGCATGGCTGTTTGTCTAGTCACTCTCATGGCAGCAATGAAGTTTAAATTCCACCAGAGGAATGACTCTGCATTGATGCGTGTATATCATACTAATGATGTGTACACGGATGCAGAGTGCACTCTTGAAGAAATCACACAGACTAAAGAAGACATTTTTTGGTTTAATTGAAAATTAAATATTGTGACAACCCCTGCCCCTCAGCCAGAGGGTCCTAGGCAACTGCCCAGGTCACCTAGTGCCAGATCTCGCTCTGCATAACTGTATTCCCACATTCATTTGTCTTTTGTCAGTCAGTTCTGTAGCTGAAAGCTGCTGGAACTTGCTTCATGTGCCATGTGTGGTCAACCAGATGGCAGAACTACAATGGCAATCCATGGCACACCCTACCAAAGATGTCCTACCAAAGAATGACACAATCACTGGAGTGTTAAATCCACCTTTATACTTTTTACCAATTTGTTGATAGTAAGTACAACTTATTTCCAAACCTTGTATTTTCATGGCTAGTATTATTTATATAGGATGCCACATATGCCAGGCAAATTAAATAATATCTCATGGAAAATATGTGCAAGTTGTTATTCACAGAAAGAATGGTGGATGCGTGGCACAGCCTACATTAGGAGGTGGATGTTTCAAAAGCTGAAAGGGTACTCAAGAATACATGTGGCATGGAAGGCCATTCATCTGAAAGTGGCAGGAATTAGTCTGTAAATTAATTATGATATGCAGTATACCCAGCAGGTTGGGGATATTGCAGACTTCATTAGCTAAGTGGACCTTACTTGCTGCCAGAGTCTATTTTTCTGTAAAGATCTTTAAGCAGATGGCATGTATTTTAATAGCAGTGGTATCTATCCATTAATCACTGGAGATCACAATCGACACTCTGGATATGGCATTACTGATTACCTTTGGCAGATGAAAAGAAGCTTCATCAGTTGCCTATTGAGCACAGCCATTAGCCAAAGCTATGTCCTATACAAATATGCCTCCCTTCTCATTGCAACCCCTCTCTCATTGCTTCTATTCATCTCATTTACCCATGACATCATACGAATGGACCCAGGTCCTACTATTTACATATATTTAATTATTTAGTTGTTAACTGGGTAAGCCAGCCTGTCTCAGAGATAGTATATATAAATACCTGAGGTATGGAGGGGGTATGCCCCTGTACTCTGAGGTACACCTGTCTCAGAGATAGTATGTATAAATACCTGAGGTATGGAGGGGGTATGTTCCCCATACTCTGAGGTACACCTGTCTCAGGGATAGTATGTATAAATACCTGAGGTATGGAGGGGGTATGTCTTCTGTAGTCTGAGGTACACATGTTTCAGGGATAGTATGTATAAATACCTGAAGTATGGAGGGTGTATGTCCCCCATACTCTAAGTTACACCAGACTCAGAGATAGTATGTATAAATACCTGTCCATTTCAGACTAATTATAATCACAGAAGAGTAAAGGTATACTCCAGTAGAACGTAATGATTGGCAAATATTTGAAAGTACAAAATCTGTAAACTGCACTGCTGATCTTTGGCTGTTTACCATTGCCTTGTGCTGTTTTCAGTTGCAGGGGATTCTGGGATCTGAAAAGCTAAACAGCCAACTAGTTAGCCATTGGCCAACTACCCTGACATTAACTAAGAGGTTGGATTTGCACGTTTGGATGTCCCCTTATGTTAAATTGTTGGAAGAACATTTACAAGATAAGAAACATATAAGGAAATATTGCTTGATCCTTTTATTCTGCTTCATACAAAACTGTGTGAAACAGTTTATGGGTATACAGCCCAGGGGGAATGTTTAAAAGAGACTCATGGTAGAACAACTGTAATTTATGGTTTGCTAAAAGTGCAAAAAGTTGTAGTCAATCCATCCCTTCATCAATCTGTAAGTATTCAAGGGGCTAATTTAGTTTATTTTAATTATTATTAATATTAATTGTTATAATTTGAATTATTAATACATTATTAGAGAACGTGGTCAAATTTCAGCATGGACACTTATCTGCATTGTTAGAGCACATTCCATTGTATTTTCAGAGAGCACTCATTTTGTAGGGTTGAACTCACTCCCAGTAACATCTGACATTACTTTTCACTTTATAACAAGATTTCACATAGTGTGAGCCTAGTAGCCGCTGGATGCATTTTTATGAAGCATTCTAAATTCACTCTTTAATTTAGAGGAGTGCTGCTGGATTTGACTGAATTAGTTTTGTATCAAAACATTTTTTAATTTTATGATAGGGATTTCTACAGCCCAAAGGTGTTTTTATGGAGTCTGTCACGGTACGGCACGACGTCTATGGTCCAGGTATTCAGTATGTATTTTACGGCAGATTGAACTGTTATTCTCATTCTGCCTTTTTAACAGACACCCCACTTTCTCTGTGACGATGATGCAGACAGCATGACACAGTTTCACACTCACATCAATTTCAAAACCGGTTCTTTATTTTTAAATACTTCAAAGAGATCACTGACTACTTGAATAGACATATATATATATAATGTCAACAGGGTTACTAGGGAACCCAACAACATGTTTGTGTAGGAAAATAGTACATAGGAACACTGTCCTTCACTTTAAAAGTTATCATCAACCTCATGCTAGGAATAATATTAATTTTACTGAATTTAATAGAGCTGTGAGACTGCATAATGACCATCATCTGTGAAGGAATATATATATATATATATATATATATATATATATATATATATATATATATATATATATATTTTTTTTTTTTACTTAAGGTATTCTGGAGATTAAATATACACCAGGACCTTGAGATACCCAGACTTGTTAGATTAAACATTTCTAAAGATTGATTTGCACAATGTGGAGGAGAAAGCATGGAAAATGTGACAGAGCTTCAGGCCTGGAGAAAAATGGGATCTTGTGTTTAGAAAGATCAGAAAGGAACATCTCTGCACTGGGGTTGTTGACTATCCCTAACACAGCCGCTACTTCTTGTATCCATTAGATAAGTACATTTACAACTGACTTTCATTGGTATAGTATATCTTGCAGAAGTTTTGACCAATTATAAAATGTGAGACGAAACTCATGTATTATGTTTAGGTCTTACATTTAGTTTTGATGGGGTATGTATCTTAAAGGATATTTATATGTAGCTGAGGGTGTATTTATCTGAGAAAAAAAGACCAGAAATTTAAATTAACAACTTTAGAGCATGTTAATCTATCAGACAGGAGAGACTTAATAATGCCTTATCATCACTCTTGAGAAATTCTAGCAATGACCATATATTTAAACTTGTGGCTGAAGGGTCTGTATCACCTTCAGGTTACATGAAGTCTAACGTGTTGCTGGAGTGGGAAAGTTATTGGCAATGCTGGAAAGTTATTGGCAATGCTGGTTGGGTTCAGTAAGTGTGTTTGAAAAAGGATTAAATGATCATTTCTGGCTTAAAGCTTTTTTGGACCAAAACATTTTACTTCTTCTCCTGCCTCTAAGAATAAGGTGTCACTGAATGTATTTATTTAAATACTTCTCATACTGGGCATTGTTTCTGTCTCTCAGAGTAGCAGCCAGCTCCTCGAATGCCCCCAAAGATAGCAATCTTACCACATAAGGCTGTACAAGGCAAGGGAGGGAAATGGAAATTGTTGCCAGGTCTTTATTTCATATCACGCATGCACATACTCACGCCTGCAGATAATTTGGAGTCCCCACACCACCTACATCATGCCTTTGGAATGTGGAAGGAAACCAGAGCACCTGGAGAAGATGAACATGAATACAGGGGTATATCTTTTGTTATTTTGGGCCTAATCGTCAGCGAGTGACATAAGCATGTTTACAAGAAAAAGTATGCTATTATCTTTTCACTTGTGACTGTATTACCTGAAAGTACTAGCTATGTAAGTTTGAAAGTATTTGATAATACATTATTTGTTGGCTTAAGTTACTGGTTTTAACTTCCTAAAAAAACAGCAATAAAAAAGTGGAGTTAACTATTCCTTGTGGCATAATTTATCATCATTTAAATAGTTTTGGTACAAGTACGAAAGTGTAGCTCTTGGTTTTTGGCCCACAAATAAACAGGCACATACACATACAAACACACACGCACACACACACACACACACACACACACACACACACACACACACACACACACACACACACACACACACACACATATATATTTACATATAAATCAACAATGCATGAGTTTCAGTTTCATGTTTCTTTTAACTTCCATAGTTTCTTTGGAATGTATGTAACAGATGCCAGAATTTGTGCTACTGATATCATTTTTGTATTCTGCGTCTGTCCAAATTGAAGACTGAATTCTCAGAGTATAAAATACACAATTAACCATTGCTGTGCATAGAACTATATAACTGGACTATATATTTACATAAAGTCTGTTTGTAAATTTCAGGTGAACCTGTCCTTTTTGGCACCCGCACTTTCAGAGGAGGCATTGCTCGGCTAATCGTGAAAGAATGCTTGCCAGAAGATGCTGGAGTTTATACTTGTATGGCCAAGAATGGTGTTGGAAAGGCTTCCAGCAGTGCAGCAGTAATTGTGAGCGGTATGGTACCATTAAGTCATTTTAATATCTGATGCTATACGTGCTGTGATTCTAATTCTGGTGTTTTGGCATGTGACAGATGATTATAGATATGTAGTGTCGGGCATTATATTGTCACAGAATATCCCATGAAGGAGCATCACACTGGGGGAACCACCTGAAGTGCAGTGAAACTGCAGTACCACCATGGTTATGCCACATACCTGTGTAAATTGAAAGCCAGCTTCATTGCCAGATTAAATTCTTGGCACACTTGGCAACACACAGAAACATAGATTTTAATGTTAAATAAAGCAGTCTCAGTAACTCAACAGATTGTATGCTTGCCTTTGGTATTGCAATTAGAGGGAAGTGAGTTCTATTCCCGGGCCAGGTAGTTGGACTAATTCATTTCCCAATATTGAGGCTGTAGTGCAGCATATGGGTGTGCTGCACTCCTGAGTGTGCCGTACTTCATATGTGACATTAAAATCAAGACCCCAGCAGCCTGACTTGGTGGTAGCTTACTTAGATTTAAAAGATCCCTCCGCACTTATCAAAAAAAGGGTAGAGGAAGCTCCCTGGCACTCTCGCCAAATTTCTTCTAGTCAGTATAAATTCCAGTTTGGGTTTGCCTTGAAATGAGATCATTGGTCTAGTGGGACTAACCCAGTCAACAAAGTGTAAATAAATAAATATATACATAGATAGATAGATAGATAGATAGATAGATAGATAGATAGATAGATAGATAGATACTGCTTATCCAACCTCGTCTGCTCTTGCACTTCACCAGGCTAAACCCTCCACTATGTTAGACCCTACACCACCTTAACTATCTCACACCTCAAGATGAACAGATAGGTCTATATTCTATTACTGTAGAAATACATACAATATAATAAAATAGATTGTTATGGTTTAGACCCCAATAACCTTTAAGAAGTTGTTGGTTTACACATGACTCCCTCCAGCGATGATTGAGGTCATTATATATATCTCTTTAGACTAATGAAACTATTACTGTAAAATTTCTCTGTTTTCACTAATTGTGACTGCTGTGTAGGAATATACTACTATTAATTAAGACTCACTGCATTTTGTATCTAAATATACTTTGTAAATGTTGTAGTTTTTTTTTATTACATGTTATTCATATGTCTGGAGCTTTTCTCCCTGGGCCACCATTGAAAATGGAAGTGCATACGGTGGACTATCCCAGTTAACAAATGTAAAATAAAATAAAAATAAATAAATATACTCATTTCCATGTCTAATAGGTAGGTGGAAGAACCTATTTAACCAGCAGGTTAGTTCTTTTTTTTCCCACCCAACGAAAGAAGAGCATTATGACTGTCCTATTTATTCTTGAACTCTGCCAGTCCTTTTGATCAAGCTACATATTCAGGATGCTATTCCAAACATACACTACTCTTTTTGTGAAGTAATAGTTCTTCATGCCTCCCATGACCCAGCCTTCTTGTTTAAGTTGTGCTCCATTTGTCTCATATCCTGTTTGAGGAATGGTTTACACAGTTAAGCACTTGTTGTGATACTTTCAGGGAATCTGTTACTGTGTAACAGTACTACTAATTATCTGTGAGATATGTAAATATGTACGTGCCCTTGAAGCAGAGTGACTATGCAGATATGGAACTAGGTGAGACCATAGTTATCGCCACACTCTTTTTTTCTACTTAGAGGTATTTGGCACACAAGATCTTCAACAGTTCTTTCCCAGAGCAATCTGTTGTTGAAGATATGCAAGCTTTTTCAAACATAAAGTTAATTGTACAACACATACTGCAGAGAGTATTTTGGAAAATCTATACACTGGATCTACAAGATACTATTTAGACTGTTCGAAATATTAAGTGGCAGCACAAACACTCAAGGTTCTCAAAATATCTTGCAAGCACTGTTAATGTATTTTTGACTGGTAATTCCATGAACACCAAACAGATACTCAACTTACCCAGATTGATAAGGAAAAAGTAACCATCGCCTGCTTACTGTGGGCAAAAATACAGGATATAACAAGATTAAAAAGACTGCAGTATCACCGTGAGAAGCACAAAGTGAAATTGCTCATACCGGGATCAACCGTTTCAGTTCAACAAAAATACATGGCATACAGCTGGCCATATTAGCTGTTTCAGCTGTACAAGAGAATACGGGACCAGTGACTTGTAAGCAAGATCCTTTCACCACTTAGGATGGTTCCACACTTTCAGCACAGAGTCTTAAAGCCTGGCACAGAGTGTGATTCTAATGTCAGACGATTCACCTCCTGGAGGTGGTGCAGGGGTCCCAAGCATGCTTTTGTGTATCTGTGTATGTTCGGTGATACTGCCAGATGTTACCTGTGCCTGGTATGGATGATCATGAATGCAGTGTGTGCTGGCACTTCATGTCTATATGTATGTGTGTGTGTGTGTGTGTGTGTGTGTGTGTGTGTGTGTGTGTGTGTGTGTGTGTGTGTGTGTGTGTGTCCATGTGCATGTGTGTGTTTTTGTGCCTGAGTGTACAGATATGATTTTCACCTTCCTCGTGTTCTTTAGTGCAATGCAACATGACTGCTGGAGTCAGGACACCCCCCTCCATCAGTGCTATGCATCCTGGATAGATTGCTATGCTACTATTCCAACAGATATAAGACACAACAGACTATTACAGGTCCATTTAGACAACTGAAAAAACAGGCTGTCATATTCTGCAGCCTGACAGCTGTTTTTTCATCTGTCAAAAGAGTGGTCAAGCTGTGTCATATAACATCTAGTCCAACAGCTGTCAAGACGGTGTCAAACTGTGGCTTGCTACCTGCACAGTTAAACAAATCAATTAGCATTTTCAGCACCGTCTTGCAACAAATGGATATCAGCTGTCTGTGTTCATGTATATGCGTGTGTGTGTGTGTGTGTGCGTGCGTGCGTGCGTGTGTGTGTGTGTGTGTGTGTGTGTGTGTGTGTGTGTGTGTGTGTGATGCCTCAACAGTGACCCAGTAATCAAGGAGCTTCAGTCCTCACCACTGGCAACAGTGGGGAATGTACACACTGGGAGGATGACAGGTACACACACAGTAAAGTACAATTTCACTTAAGAGAACACAGAGATGGCAATCAGTCTGGGGATGGTTTCTCCCTCTTTCTCCAGATCCCCAATAAGACTCCCCACTGGCACAGTTGTAGAGTTGAGTCATTAGCCAGGGTTCCAAGCCAAGTTCTCCAACACTCTCTCTGTCCAACCCATGCTTCGTGTCACTGCCCAAGTAGCTGGCATACATACTCTTGGAGATTTGTTTTGCACACACACACACACACACACACACACACACACACACACACACACCTGGGAAAGGATGGCACAAGTTTATTAGCTATGCCTCCTTCCGCACAGACTATAAAGTACTTATCACTGCCACTGGAACCCCTTATCAGCTACTTTAAGGCTCTTGCCAAAGGGTGTTCAATCCTACTGTGTACGGTTACTGTTAATACAAATGGTAGTTTCACCAAGAGCAGGGCTATTAGGAGTGGCCTGCACAGTGTCACCAAATAGATATGCAAGTACATTAAAAGCTTAAACATGTCTCACAAATATCAGCCACAAAGATAGGTTTAAATATATTTAATAATAAATACTAAAAGAACAAGACAATACTAAATATGTCTTCACAGTGACATCAGAGTTCAAAATCACAGGAAATATTTAAAACAACATTGCAGGACAGTCTCAAAACATCTAAACTAATCTTTACTATGTTCCTTACTGAATCTAAAACAATTTACTGTACCCTAGTTAATTTACTTACAGCAAGGCAAAACAGATGTGGTGAATGGATGTTTCCAGCAGATGCTGCTAGGTCAAAGACAAAATACAAAATTCACAGTCGCTCTCTCAGAAAGTTCTTAAATTAATATCAAATATTACTGCTCGGATACTTGCAGCATGGCATCACTTTTTGTCACCTGACTTTAGTTCCCAAGCTAAACCCCCATTGGTAAAAACTACCAACATTTAGCATCTCCCTGTCAAAAATACATAGCACTCAGAGCTTTGCAGCTGCTAGAAGACATAGAACAATAAACACTTAGAAGACAATGCAGAAGGCTCACTAGTTTTAACATCCTGTCACCGTGCTGCATTGAAACTAACTTTTATGGTGCAGTTATAAAACAATTTAATTTCAACCATTTTTCTGAAGTTTTGCAAGTTAACCTTCTATTTTCCAGTTTCCACTGTTTAGATACATTTACACAACAATAGTGTATACTTATTTCTTTTCTTTTCCAGTAGGGTACAGTGTGGATACATTTTTAAGCTCAGTACTTTACCCACACTTCTGTACCAGCAGTTTGAAATACACATAACATACAGTTCTAATACATTGGTAACACAAGCATATGAATCATGTTGATATTCACAAATGAAAATAGACCAAGATCCACGCACGTAGGACTAGGTGCATGGACCAAACCAATAATATCAGAAAAACAAAAAAGGATCCAGCACCAAATAGGAGTGAAAGGCTACATTTATTGATATAGATAAAATGAAAAACAAAAAGCATACCGGTTTTGGCAAAACAAAATGCCTTCCTCAGTGCATTAAGATCCATCATCTCTACACACATTTATATAGTCAGTTAATTACCCTGTTGCATTCCAATTGGTCCATCCGAAAAATTCAGTTATGTTCATTTAAACCAGGCTTAAAGAAAGCTCCAAGCTTGACAATCCATCCTGATTCCTTCCTGTTTAATATGGAATGCTAGCCTGCTTTGTTAGCTCTATGTCCCTGGATTTTGTCTATAATTGTGAAATTGAATTTGGCAGTGGCATGGGTCAGTGTATGTTTATACAATGCATTATGGATTTGTTTGGTCCTAATATCACTAAGATGTTCACTTATTCTATTTTTTACAGGTTATGATGTTTGCCCTACGTAAAACGCAGAGCAAAAACAAGTGGCCAAATAAATGACCCAGTCACTACCGCAATTGGCAAAACACCTAATATCAAAAATCTGTGGGATATTGCTGCTTGTGAATTCAGTAGTTTTATTTATGTAAATATAAAAACTGCAGTGTCCACAGAGATGACTCCCCACTAACTTGTCCCCAAATAAGGTTCTGCCAGCATGGGGTGTGGATGTTTGCAATGAGTGAAATGTGAATTTATCGTACGGCCACGTCTGTAGGAAAAAAACATCTTGAAGGTAGCATCTCAGCTAATTGTTCGTTAGCTAATAAGATGTCCCAATGATTCTGAATAATGTTCCTAAATTTGGCTGTGTTACTGCCAAATGTGGTAACCATCCAAATATCATGTGTACTAGCAGACTCCTTTCCCTTGTCTCTATGGCTATAACTTAACAGTGTGTTCCTATCTTGCTCTGTGGCAAAGAAGCTAGCCTTGACAATATATTGCTGTTGGTAGCCCCTATTCAAGAATCTATAAGTGAGGTCCTGTTGACTGTGGCTGTAGGCTTCCTCTGAAGAGCATATACGTTTGATACACAAAAATTGAGACTTCGGGATGTTCTGGATGATGTGCTGGGGGTGATAGCTCGAAGCATGTAATAAGCTGTTGAACTGGGGACATTTCCTATATACTTGAGAACGAAGTATATGATCAAGCTGACAGGTGATATGTACATCCAAAAAAGTGATTTGCTTATAGTCATGATTGAGTGTGAAATGTATCCCCCATTTATTCTTATTTAGGTATTCAAAAAATTCTATCATGTAGCTGACAACCCCCTCCACACCATCCAGCAATCATCCAGATATCATCTCCAGATGTCCATATTGTCCAAAAATAAATTATGACTAGCATTGTAGATCAAATGCACCTCAATGTAGCCCATAAAGAGGTCCACATAAATGGGAGCAAAGGATGCTCCCATGGCAGTACCTCTTAACTGCCAGTAGCAGGTCTCATGAAAGTAAAAGACATTTTTCGTGAGGACGTGTTCAACTAAACAGACTAGGAAAGTATTGAAGCCAGGTTTGTACAGTTGTGCTTGATCTAGCCAATATTTAATGACCTCCAGTCCAGTCCAGTGTGGAATGTTTGTATAAAGGGCTGTGACATCTAATGTACATAGGATCCAACCCGGTTCCAACTGTGTATCTTGGATAATGTTCAAAAATTGTGTTGTGTCTTTAATCCTGGATCTGACCAGTGGAAGAAGGGGTTTAAGATATTCCATGAGAAAAGCAGATAGGGGCTCTGTCAGGGCTCCCTGACCCAAAACAATGGGTCTGCCAGGTGGTTTGGTGGCATTTTTATGTATTTTTGGAAGTAGGTATAAATATTGCGACCTTGGCTCCTGCACCATCAATTCCAGTTTGTTTCTCAAATCAATGATCCCTTCCTCCACCGCCAAATCCAAAAAAAATCTATTTCTTTTTTGAACCTGAAGGTAGGGTCCAGAGGCATTTTCATATAAAACATGTTGTTGGACAACTGTGTCAAGGCCTCAGTTTCGTACATTTCCCAGTCCATAATAACAACTGCACCCCCTTTATCAGCTGGTAATATAACCAATTCATGATTCCTGCTAAGTTTCTGTATGGCCTCACATTCTGGTTTTGTTTAATTATGTTTGATACCAGCATGTGGATTCATGTTGAAATGTAATTCTTTCAAAATGCATTCTCTGAACACAGAAACATGTCTGTCCATAGGTGGAACAAAAATGGATTTCTTGAAAAGAAATTCAGTGGATCTTTGAGACTGATCCGAGTCTGAAAAAAAATATTTATAAATTAAGATTTCTACAAAATGGATCAATGTCATCCACTAAAGTATGTTCAGCCACAGAAAAGGAAGGAACGAAATTCAATCCTTTGTTTAATAGTTTTATTTCTATCTCAGACAGTGGTTTGGAGAAAATGTTGTGCACATTGTTGACATCTATTGTGTCAAAATTCTCTTCAATAGTTGTTGGATGTTTGTTACTTATGCAATGTTTCCTCCCCCCCCCGATGTTTTTTGGTCCTAAAGGGTCCATTCTGGGCCTTCTTTTCGCTACTGGGGACTCCTCCAAGGAGGTAGGGTCAAAATTTGTAGCAGAAGAAGAATCCTCACCAGATGTTAAGTATGGACCTTGGTCTTTTCCTCCTGTTGGCCCCTTATTGACCGCTCCCTGAAATCTTACACTTATGTTGAGACCGAATGGTCTACCTTGATCATAATCTAGTGTATCTCTGTGAAATTTATGAATTTTCCTCTTTACCAGTTGCCTAGAATTATATATGCATATGATGGATATGCCTTATGGCTTAGACTATGACCATGGCCCTAACTGAGTCCAACAGTAGACCCCCGTCTTACCACAGATCCAATTAGTTTATGATACTAGTATTGATAGTCTTGCCCAACAGTCTACAACCATATATATGTACTGGAGAAAAAATTCACAAGGTGCATAGTGCAAAGTCCAAGAGTGTATCAATCAATTCCACTTATCCATAAAAAGTTATATGCACCAATAAAGAGGTACAGAAATGGAAACAGAGATGGGTGTTCCCCCCCAAAAAAATTAGAGAGTATTATATATTAATTTATTACTTTACGCAATCTGCTGCAATAGGGCCCTGACCCTAAAAATATTTTAATAGATTATTATAACACTTATATGGTTAAACACATATGTCATGGAAAAGAAAGGAGCTCATCCAAATATTGTAATTAGAATCACAATATGAACAACATGTGTCCCCAAATTTTGGCAAGGACATACGTCCTAACAACATGAACGTTAAATGATTCTGTGTATACAATATCTTTTCAGTCCTTAACCTCATCCTCGAATGCATGACATACTATTGAATCCTACATAAACTCATGTGGAATTAGAGTTGTCAAGTGTTGATTTGAACATAAACACATGTTTTGAACACAGAGCTAACAAAGCAGTCTGGCATTCCATATTAAACAGAAAGGAATCAGGATGGATTGTTAAGCTTGGAGCTTTGTTTAAGCCTGGTTTAAATGAACATAATTGAATTTTTGGGATGGACCAATTGGAATGTAACAAGGTAATTAACTGACTATATAAATGTGTGTAGAGCTGATGAATCTTAATGCACTGAGGAAGGCATTTTGTTTTGCCAAAACTGGTATGTCTTTTTGTTTTTTTTTATTTTATCTATATCAATAAATGTAGCCTTTCACTCCTATTTGGTGCTCGACCCATTTTGTTTTTCTGATATTCACAAATGACATGTAATTATTTACAAAGTTCCAGCCAGCAGGACTGGCAGCATTTCCTTTTGTGACTGTGTGTGTGTGTGTGTGTGTGTGTGTGTGTGTGTGTGTGTGTGTGTGTGTGTGTGTGTGTGTGTGTGAGAGAGAGAGAGAGAGATTAGGGACATAGAGGTCTGAAGACATTTTCAAGGTGCTCACTTCAGTAATTGTGTTAACTGCTCAGGTAAGCAATTCCTGCACATGTAAATTATGACTTACGATGACTCAAGAGAATGCAGAGTATGGAAGTCATACAACTCACCCTAACTGAGGAAAGGAAATTGCACTCTTACATGAGGTGTTCCTATCCACTCAGACTTTCCCAGTAAACAAATGCTAAATTATAACAATAAATAAACAAACAAACAAATAAATAAATAAAAACAAGGCTGTCAAATCTCATGATATTTTTTAACATTTCTGCAACATGGGTATGTGCCAAAAATGTGGTGGTGAGCTGTTGTGCTTTCTTTGTTCATAATATAATGGTTACTTCAGATAACTTTACACCCATTAAGTTTAAAATGGAAAGTTTCTAAAGTAATGGAAAATATGCTCATGGACTGGATACTCAATGAAATGGGAGACCTTTTGCTCCTAGATTAATGATTCATGAAGGGAAGGTCTTGCTTTTTAAACTTGGTAGAAGTCTTCCAACAAGGAAATGCTCTGTGACAAAACTATTAAATTAGCTGTTATAGAACTAACTGGATGATAAAACAACTTGCCACATAATAAAATACTAATTTCAAGTGGGAAATACTCTTAGATATAGCCCACATGATTATTGGAGTACCACAGGCCTTGATGTTGGACTGTTCTCTATTTGGTAATTTATTTTCAAAGGTAAAGGTGGGCAGCCCTCTGTAGGTGACATAGAACATGGATAATTGTAATACAAGAAGCTTTGTTTCTTCCACTGCAGATGCAGTGTGTGTGTGTGTGTGTGTGTGTGTGTGTGTGTGTGTGTGTGTGTGTGTGTGTGTGTGAGGGTTGGATGCTGTACACATGTGACACTCTGCAACAATCTCATGTCCCACATAAAGAAATATAATATTATAAGCTTGGGAAAATACTTTGATCTTTGATTACAAAACTACAGTAAAGGACCTAGGCACACATAAATAGCCTCAGCTATGATTAAAAAGTCTTTTATAGTAGGAAGATATTTAGGATAGCTCATCCAACACTATATGGAACATTACAATTATATAAATAATTGCACTATTATCCACAGTAATGATTTAGCCAATCAGAGAGTACAGTACAGCATTTTTACTTTACTAACAAAACATTTTATATGGCGAGAGAAAGATCAAAGCTTTGCCCTATGAAAATCAAGGGACTACAAAGTTTAAGTGATAAGGATAGATTAAAGAACCTCTCACTTTAGTCCCTGCCATTCTGGCTCATGAGAAGTGACCATGTCTCTTCTTGATGGTACCTGCTGACTTTGGAGCACTCAGCCTTTGTCCTAATAGCAGGACAGGTAATGAGCTACAAAAATATATATATATATTTATTTATTTATTTATTTATTTATTTATTCATTCATTCATTCATTCATTCATTCATTCATTCATTTAATTACTGCATTTGTTTCTTAGGATGCACAGAGAAAAATGGTCTACAAGTGAAAAAGTAGAAACAATTTGAAAAAAATATATAATTATCATAATTTATAAAAGTTTAAAAATACTAGCAATTTTAATATGATGAACATTTCAGTATAACAACTTTTAGAATATTGCACAAATAATGTTGAGGACAAGAAGGATAATAACACTGGTCAGTGGCAGAGTTATCGGAAATGAAAAGGGTAAAAGAGGTCGAAGTGTAAAGTCAAATTAGCCAGGTGCTGAACATGAGCTTATCCACAAGTTCATCAGATGGTATTTAAGTTGTAACTTATAGGCTTTAGATGTGGGTATTCACTTTACAGGAAGGGGGGTAGAATTCCACATTTGCACCACAAAGGATTAAATCCTGGTTAAATAATGGGCACATTAAGTATAAGTATGGGAAAAAGATGGATACCCATTTGGAGTTTCGGTTTTCATGAGCCACACAAAGTTTCTGTCATGTCCCTGTCTGCCTCCTTTCTTCAAGATTAGACAGATTAAGCTATTTCTGTCTCTTTGTGTAGGGTGTCTTGTACAGACAGTGTACCATTTTGCCCTCTTGCTTCCTCTAAACTACCTGCATCTTGTTTATATCCTTTGTAAGATGAAGTCTTCAGAATAGGATACAGTACTGCAGGGCTGTTATCAACTGCTTAAATAGAGAGATTGTAACTTGTCTTCTGATGGTATTGTTTCATCCTTTGCATACCAGTAGATAGTGGGTATCTCTTGTTCCTCTGTTACATTGCTTGCTTAACTTTTGGCTATCTGATACAGCTACTTCAAGGCTAGTTTCCTGTTCTGCTCTTAAGTTCTGATTTCCTTCCAATATGTGCTCATTTCCTGCTTCTTAGTAGAAGGTTTGTACAGACTACAAATTGCCATCTTTGGACAATTTCTCCAGTCTTTAAAATGTTTTGTTTAAGCCTTTTTACATGTTGTTCTCTATAAAGTCTGTTATATATCATTAATAAAAGGAAGTCAAATATTTTCCTTTCAAGACTTCTAAAATGTCCTTCACAAAAAGGTTGAAAAGTACCAGATCCATTACTAAGCTTTGCAGTACCCACTGGTAGGTATACTTCCATCGTGTGAACCTTTTTGAGCGTTATTATCATGCAAGACTTTACTGGATTGGCAAGATGTACTGCTAATGTACACATTAAATAGAACAGTTCTGTAAGAGGAGGTTACAGAAGAGACATTGTAAAAGGTGGACCTTTTCTTAAATTAAAACACTATGTTTGAGGACATAGCCTGGTAAAAATTAATTGTTTAATTAATTAGTATTACTGCAGTGGAAGAGAAATGTCCAGACTGACAGATTTTACCGCAAACCATAACTCTCAGTCTTCCTTCACCAAAATGTGTAACACTGTGTCTCATAACATTGAGCAAATGGTCAAAGTGTGTAACACTGTGTCTAGTAATGTGGAACAAATGGACAAAATGTGTAACACTTACTGACAAAGTGCTAACACCTTCAACTAGGAAGCACCCAGCATGGTTACAATGTGTTACTTTATATATAGGTTCTTTTGATGAATTGATATGATTCAGTACTATTCAATATTATTTACCATGGTTATTATGTAAGCATTTTAGCATGAACTGACAGCGGAGCCTTCCAATGTAGAACAGCAAGGAACATGGTCTTTCAAAGGCTCAAAATGAGGAATATTCCTCTTACTGAGGTACACTTGAGAGGTATGTAACAAATCCTTCAAATGGGTTGTAAATGCTCAGGACAAAACACCTAATGGCTTACTGAATGTCTAAACAATTCATGGAGTTTTTTACAGGGAAATTTATTTCCTGAAACTCTGCAGACCATTATGTGCCTCGTCATATGATTTGGAACTGACCAGCTACATGACCACAAATCAATTCACCATAGATGACTGGACTATTGAGGTCATCAGTGAAAAGCTAATTGGTTAACATTGGCATACATCTGTTTGGCCACAAGGGAAACTGCAAGACAGCAAAATCATTACCTCCTCACTTTTGTACATTAAGGACTGCAGTTTAAAACTGTAACCAAATCTTTTAGGATGAATTAGGATGCTGGTTAGCTGTTACAGCATCACAATTACCCATTGATGAACCATATTGTTGGTTCACCACTTTTACACGTTCTTTCACCTCATGTTCTAATTTAAGTTTCTTTAATTTCTACATGAGTTTTTTGCATGGTGTTGTAAAACATGATACATAATTAATAACACACAACTGTTTAACAGATTTCCAAGTTAACATCAGCTTTATACTTTTAAGTAAAAAAAAAACAATAACTGCAAGTGTTCATACCTTCAGACCAGTTTTGCTCTGCTTTAGCTATTTCATTGAGTTAAACAACATGTGATGGCAGGACCACAAATTTTATTTAACACTAATGGTGATGTAGTAATATAACCTCTGTCCCTCCGTTACAATTAGCCTTCCTAGTCTGGTAAATTTAAGAAGAATATGTGCAACACTGTCAGAAGTGAGGAGTAAAACGCTGAAATTTGATCATATAAAAACTGTATAAATTATGTGATGGATATAACTATAAATATAAAACAAGGAAATACAAAATATGAGCAAACTCTAAATTGGCCCTAGGTGTGAATGCGTGCATGTGTCTGCCTTCTGTGGAAGGTTGGGCGCTGGGTTGGCAACTCAATACTGTAAAACTCCACTGCCAAACATGAGCGAACAGATGATCCGCTGTGGTGACCCCTAACCGGGAAAAGCCGAAAGAAGAAGAAGAAGTGTAAATTCAAATCAGTAATATAAATACACAATGAAGTCCTAGAGAAAAACAAGTGTGTCCTCAGAAACCACTGTTTCTCTTTCTGCAAAATATGTGTTTCATTTAACACTTAGACAAGGTCACAACTATTAACTCTTCAATGCTTATGAAATAAATGTAACAGCATAGTTTATATGCTCTGTTAGCTAGGGCTAAAGCATTTTTCATATTTATTGCTAGTTTCACTGAAATGTTTTGCTGGTTTTATTCAGAAACACTTGAAAACATTTCCTGTGTAAACTGTACATGACAAGAGCAAATAGCCATGCAAATAACTGACATGAAAAAGCACAGCTGTCTGATAGAAAAGACTTTGTTGCTCTTGACCAAATGGAAAGGTTTCATTTTATGATACGTTTTCAGTTAACATAATGACCTCATGATTCATATCCAGCTGGAGAATGGGTGATTGTGATCATTAATGAAAAGGCAGACTTTTAAGATTGAACAGTTCCCCTTTTAGCAAGATTATATTGAAGTAATGTGAACATATCTTTCACCCTTTTAGAGCAAAAAATCTGCACAAAGCTATAAATAAAAGTGGGACAAAGGCCCAAAAGTAGGGACAATTTTTAAATATTGATCTTAAAAACTTAGGACATTGATAGAATAACAGGTTTTGCATTAGCATAAATTTTTCTGAAGGATATGAAGTCCGAAACTCAAATGCCTGCCATTATGTTCTAACCTTAATCTTTAATGATGTGTGACTAATTTGCCAGAAAACCATAACTTTATGAAAAACGGAACAAAAATATGAGGCAAAAATCTGGACAGCCTGTGAAAATTTGTACAGTTGAGAGACATGAATGTGAATTGTAATTGTTTTCTAATCTTCTATCTGATTTGCACTGCAATGGAATTTGTGACATACGTTTCTGTCAGTTATAGAATGGATCAATTCTTATTAAATCTTTTTGTGAATGTTTCAACAAAAAGTAATAATAAAACAGATGAAGCAGTAATTCATAGGTCCCCATTTAATACTGGCCCATCTTTTTATCAATCAGTGTTTTATAATATGTTTCATGATACTCTGGTTGTTTAATCAAAGTAACGTAATGGTGAAATACACAACTGTTCCATCACATTTTTTATTTCAACAGAGAATTTGCTGACACTTCAGTCAACATCTACATTTAGCAGGTGTAGCAGCTTGTGCATGTAGGTCAATGAATCTTTCACATCTATATGAAGAGTCATGAAGGAGAAATAAAATGCCTTTGATGTGAGAGGCAAAGAACAAAATCCCTCCTCCCACATCTCCATTTAGGTGGCTATACCCCTCCCACTCTGACAGCAGTACTAATACGAGAAAAAATACCTCACTGTGCAGTAGCCCCCCCCCCAAAAAAAAAAAAAACATGCCGCCATTTTTTTCTGGAGTGCATCTTTCCATAAATAAGTACTTTTACTCTGGTTCCTGAATTGAATTATATGAATAATGCCACAAATGTTAAATTACTGTTCCTGATGATTTCTTTCCCAGGTGTTAATAGAGTGAAAACTAAAACTGATGTATCCAGTACTTCCAAAAGTCTTTCATTTCTGTTATTGTCAAAATGACTTCAGTTATTTGAGTGACAGGGAAATGGGTACTGATAATTAAAAATATTACTCTAATATTATCTAATAGTTAAAAATAGTACTCTCATATTATCTAATAATTAAAAATATTACTCTCATATTTCTATGGGAGCATCTCTGTTCTTGTTCATCAATATTACCATTGCAGGATAACTTATTAAAATAGATTATTTTTATCCTATGGAACTGTGCCTGAAATATATACTCCATGAGTCTGCGATGGACATTGTTGGCTGAAGACAATGAATTCTTAGGAAAAAATATTCTTTTTTACTATTATAACATAAACAATTATGGCAAATAACTGCGCCATGTGAATCAGACAATGAATGTGTTACATTTTTCATGAGACAAATATGTGAAAAAAATATCTCTACTAAAAATGTGATTATTTCTAGTTTTTGTCTTTACTCCACTCACATGTGCCCTTTTTCAGAAGTTAGATACCTTACCATATAGTCCACCAAGTATTCAGAGCACTGCATTCCTGTGAATTTGTACAGAGTTGATATAGCAGAAAACTAAATTCTCCTGTTTGTGAGCAGAGTTGGAACCTTTTCCTGTCTTATATTCCAAACTGATAAGTACACTTTTTGCAACTCAGTTTGCACTGTGTATTTATATATTTGCTTTATTATTCATATAGTTGCTGTATTGTTTCTGTACTTTGTTGTCTGCACTTTCTTTCTCAGGGAAGCTCAGAAGCTAGTTTCAGGTGGGGGTTGTTGAGCCAGCCCATCTTAACTGTTTGTCATTGTCTGAGGTGCATTTCCTGTGTTGTACTACCATTGCTAGAATATCCTTGTGTTCTGACTGAGTGTGCTTCTCAAACAATCTGGAAATATACAGCTAAGTATATTTTTGGTACTTTTTAACTATTCAAAGTTCTGCACTATCTTAATTTTTGCTTGACCAAATTATTTATATATCTGCTTGCATTGTTTTTCTGATACTCTAAGTGCCTCTATTTTGATTTTCTCCTAATTTACTGCTTTTTGCACTTGTTTTTAGTCATTTTTGAATTTAATTGCATTTATTTAAACTGTATTTGTTTTAATACTGCTACGCACTCAAGTGTGCCAGCTTGCACTGCATTTCAATTGTTTTTACTACTGCTTTAGTTGCTTTTCTGTAAAATAAAAAACAAAGCAAAAAAAGTTCTAAACTTGTTTCCTGCCTTTTCTGTAACTAGTCTAGTCCAGATACAGATTTACTGTCTCCAGGACTGCTTGTAAGCTTCTGAGCCCCCCCCTCCCAAGCCTGTCTATGTTGGAGGGAAGCCTTCTAGCTTATCAGTGGGAGTGGTAAGCATTAGGTAGCCTATCTACAACAAGAGGAGTGATTTTTGGCCCAGAAATTGTAGTTTATTGGCTGTTTGGGCAGTTTTTCCATCCCTTTCAACTTTCTGAATTAAAAGCCTATGTTTATGCTTGTTTCCAACCAATCCTGTAACTAGCCTAGTCCAGATACAGATTTGTTGAATTCAGGACTGTTTGTAAGCTCCTGAGCCCCAAAGCCTTTCTGTGTTGGAGGGAAGCCTTCTAGCTTATCAGTTGAAAGTGGTAAGCACTGTGTAGTCTATCTACTACAAGAGGAGTGGTTTCTGCCCCAGAAATTGTAGTTTATTGGTCGTTTGGGCAGACTTATCATCCCTTTCAACTTTCTGGTTTAAAAGCTCACCTTTCCTATAACTAGTTTAGTCCAGATACATATTTGCTGTATCCAGGACTGTTTGTAAGCTTCTGAGCCCCCCAAGCCTTTCTGTGTTGGAGGGAAGCCTTCAAGCTTATCAATGTGAGTGGTAAGCACTAGGTAGCCTATCTACCACAAGACGAGTGGTTTCTAGCCCAGAAATTGTAGTTTGTTGGCCATTTGGGCAGTTTTTCCATCCCTTTAAACTTTCTGGTTTAAAAGCCCATGTTTGCGTGGGTTTATGCTTGTTTAAGCTCCGCCCACCAGCACCGAGCTGAGGTAAACTATTACTGGTGCCAGAAAGTCAGCTCTTCAGTTTTTCCCTTGAATCTTCCTAGTTCTTTCTGTCTTGCACTTCATATAGCTTAACCGCTTTGCATTTCAACAGGTTTTTCTAGCAATTATTGTAGCACCCCTAAGTGCCATCAGCACTAGTTGTTCTTCATGGAAATAGTTCCAGTACTTAATAGTTATGACCACCCCTCCTGGCATGATTAAAGGGAAGTTCCCTGTGCTTTCTCCTATAAACCTGGTGCACTTGGGCATTCTGAGGTAGTGTAGCAACTGCTTCATGTACACACACACCGCTCTCCTCTTACCTCCCAACACCCAAACTTATGAGAGATGCACTTATATCATCATATTGGAAGCTGCACACTCTCCAGCCAAGAAGAGAAGGTCAACATCTGCACCACACCATATGGAACACAAAGCCCTCTAGAACACCCATCATTACATCTCTCACATAAAAACACAAACCACACACCCACCTTCACGGAGGCTCTCAATAGAAATTTACCCAAACAGCAGAGGCCTCCAAGACAGAAACACACTTGACCACCACAACTTAAAACACAAACCACAAGGCACGTAGTTCACCTCCACAGTGTGATCCTCAACCTAAGCCCCTAAAGCTAAACACCTTGCCCAATACACTAATCATAGGTTACTCAATAGTGAGGCACACAGATGTCCCACTCACTAGGTTGAATAATGAGAAGGTAACAGTCAGCTGTCTATCAGGTGCCAGAATCCAACACATAACACACACACTCAGGTTACTCCACAACAAGTACAAGTATGACTCTGTCATTGTCCATGTGGGTGTGAATGACCTGAGATGCACCTCCCTGGACTACATGAAAAGAGACATGGTGGAGCTCTTGGATTATGTGGCCCAGGCAGGTATGACCCTAGCCTTGAGCAGTATCCTACCATCACCCAGAATGATACCGTAGTACAAACAAAAAAAAAATGACTGACTTCAACAATTGGCTTAGTTTCTGGTGGCATTCTAATGGGATCAAGTATCTGTCTGCTTGGGATGACATGACTGACAGACCTCGGTGTTTTGGCAGAGATGGCCTGCATCTGTCCACCTTGGGTTTCCGGTTACTGGCTAAGACTCTTGCCACCCCTATTGTGCCTTTTTTAGGTGGTGTTCCGAAGACCGAATTACCTCCATAACAGCTATAAATAAATGCAATCTGAGGGTTATGCTGCTCAACGCTAGAAGTCTAAATCTCAAGATGCACTCACTCAAAGCACTCTTCAAAATATAGAACATCAACATTTGTGCTGTCACAGAGACCTGGTTTAAAGTAGCAGAAAGCACTCCTGCAATATCAGGCTATAACTCATTCCACACCTTTCGGCCCAGAAACATGGATCATAGCTCCAAAGGTGGCGGTGCCTCCATATTCATAAAGGATATGCACATCTCCAGACTAGTAGCCCAGCAAAATGCATCTGAGATACTTCAGGTACAACTAACATTGGGTAAGATGGCGATCCAGGTCATAGTCTGCTATAGGTCCCCAATCATGTCCCTAGACTCTCACTCCATGTTCCTAAGCAGCCTGGAATCTATAAAGGTCCAACCCAACACTCTTATACTAGGAGACTTCAACTATTCCTCCATCAACAGGGAGAGCTACTCAAGCACCAATACACTGGCCCAACGCTTCCTGGAATTCATCAATTCCAATGCCCTAGACCAGCTCATTCTGACGCCCACTAGAGGAAGCAACATCCTTGACCTGCTTATTAATAACATGGGCAACTGTTGCTCAACACTGGTAGTCAATCCCTCCCTAGTCAGATTTGACCATAAACTAATCACCATGGAAATCCACATCTCACCCCCCACCCCACCCCTCACAAAGGTACCCACTTTGAAAAACTTCTCCAAAGCTGACTTTGGGCTCCTAAAAACAGAGCCGGCTAACTTCACGGCACCCATGCCAAATCATAGACCAATGCACTGTACAAACATGTACCCAAATGCATGGAACTAGCCATACCCAACAGAACCAAGATGCTCTCCTCCAAAAAAAGGAAGCCAAGCTGGTGGTTCTTCTGCCATGAATAAACTTTGCAACAGAAGGAAGAAACTGTTTCAGAAAAAGGTGAAGTCCCCAGACTGGAAAAACTACCTTATTAACTTCAACAAAAAGTTGAGATTCCTCATCAAATTCTCTGAAGCCAGCTATGAAGGCATAATTGCAGCAGACACTAAAAAGAATCACAAAGCCATCTATAGTTATATCAGGAACTTCTATGGAAATACCCAGATTTGCTCTGAGTTACTGCAGAATGGTACCTCCTATACTGAGCCAACAGATTCAGTGCCAACTTTACCCCTCCCCCCCCGAAGGACCAATTGCAATACCGAAAGAATCCCAGGCACCCAGCATTACTGCTGCACTGGTTAAAGCTGCATTGTTCAAGGCCAAGAATACAGCTTCCATGGGACCCGATAATATCCCTGGCTGTGTTCTACATGAACTATAAAATGAACTGGCACCACATCAGTGTGCCCTGTTCAGTCACAACCTCACCTCAGGCTTTGTCCCTACTGAATGGTGCACTGCTATAGTCATCCCTCTCCATAAAGGAGGAGTGACTACAGACCCTGGGAATTATTGTCTCATTAGTCTGACGAGCCTGATATGTAAAGCTGTGGAGCACATCATCATGGACCTAATTAACAAGGATATAAGGAATCTCCAAATGCTAAATCCCACTCAGTTTGGCTTTGTGAAAGGAAGATCATGCCTGCTCAACCTGGTTGACTTCTTTCAGTCAGTCACCAGGGCTGTGGATGAAGGTAAGGCAGTTCATACAGCCTACCTTGATCTGGCCAATGCCTTTAATACCATTCCTCACTCAGGAATTATTGATAAACTCACCAAACTAGGCATCAACCCCTATATCACTAGATGGGTTGCAAACTGGCTCACAGATAGAACACACAGTGTGAAAGTAGTAGATTCCAAGTCAGACTGCCAACCAGTCACAAGTGGAATCCCACAGGGATTGGTCCTGGGTCCTCTCCTGTTCGGCATCTACTTCTCAGAAGTCCAGGCCAACAAAAGGGACTCTGGCTGACCACGTTTGCAGACAACTGCAAGCTGGGAGCTATTATTAACTCCTCAAGTGATGCGGACATCCTACAGAAAGGTCTCACTGAGACCAATGACTGGTGTCGAAACCATGGCCTTAAGCTTAATGCCAAAAAATGTGTCATCATCCCTTTTGGTAAAAACTCAGTTCCCACTAATTACCACATCGATGGGAGCCCACTGAACACTGAAGGCATTATAACAGATCTGGGAACATAGGTTGACAGCAACCTCTTCTTCAACTACCACATTGCCACTGTGGTCAGAAAGTCCTTCAGTGTGGCAGATCTCGTTACCAAGGGTTTTGCATCCAGGAAGAAAGAGGTCATCATCTCTCTCTACTCTTCCCTCATTAAACCAATCATTGAGTATAATGCCCCATTTGGCATGTACCTCACTAGACACCTGCAACAGCTGTAGATGCTACAGAAGTACCTCATGAAGAGGATCCTAGGCATTAAACACATGTCCCACACGGACAGACTCAAACGATTCCAGCTATTGTCTGTCTCATATTGCCTGCTTAGAGGCGATCTTTGCTTGACTTACAAAGCCATGTCTGACCCAGCTATGTTAGAAATGATACAGCTAATGAAATCCCAATCCCTCCACAGCACACACTTCATAGACCTCAACCTCATTACCACAATCAACAGAACATGCTGGAGGGACAGTTTCCTCACCCATAGACTGCCCATGCTCTGGAATAGACTTCCCATACATGTCAAGCAGAGCACCTCACTTTTCCTCTTCAAAAGGAATCTTGATGAGTGGATGGGTAATACAAAGTTCACCCCGGGGATCACTCCAGTGGTTCTGCTTGATAGTGGCACTGGGAACTAACGTCAGGTGGCATGATGGCAGGGCACTTCTATGGGCTAGGCTTGTAAAGGCTCCAGGGCCATAGCCTAGTACACACCTATAAACCTATGAACCTATTTGTTAAAAATTAATTAGTGGTGTTACCTGCCCTGCCTCAGTTTTCTTACAGATGTTTTCTGAATCCTAAAAGGAAGTATGTGCACTTTATCTGAATTCCTTGTTTCATATGTCTTTACATTTCCTAATTCTTCATCTTTCCTCTAGTATTTGATAGAACCTTGGTGAGAAGCATAGCATTTTTTATCTTATTTTCTGTTTTACATAGGCATTTTGTATTACACCTTGTTGCATTCTCTGTTTTGATAGCAGATTTGATAAGTCAACTGTCATCTAATTGAGATAAAAAAAAAATACACTAAAGCTAATTGACAGACAAAAAAAATCTCTTCCCGATCACAAGCAAACCTATGGCCAGAGAAATGCTCAATGATAACTTAAAAGTGTGCAAAAGAAAAAAAATACACTTTATCCCTTCTCCCAACCCAAACAGTGACATAACCAAAAAAAACCCTAGCTGTACACATCCCTTACATAAAAATATACTATAGCATTATTATTCACTTAAATATATATACAATTAGCACAACGCTTCAATTTCAAGATGGCACTCTTCTCTATTATTCCCTTTTGAAACCAGTATCAACAAATATTTGTATTTATTATTATTATTATTATTATTATTATTATTATTATTATTATTACTATTATTTTTTTTCTTTTTGCAAATACATTGGTGCACTGGTCAGTACAAAATGAAAAAGGCATATTTCTATTGTATTTAATTTTTCTCTTTACATTTTACTTTATATTTTCTCCAAACCTCCAAAAACTAAGGCAGACAATGTATATATTAACATCACTGCCTATTATTTTTTCCATTCCTATTCATTCTATAAACTGTGTACCCCAGTATATTTACATCTCAGTGATGGTTCTGTTTACCTTGTTTTACTAACTGCAGTTGTACCAGAATATATGTTGTTTCATCAAAGGCTATAGTCTGAGGTGCTTGTTTGTTTAGAATGTGGTTAATATTTTTTATAATGTGGGCAGTTCTAATGATTATCTTCCATGTTTCATTTGTGTTCCCTTGTCAGAAAGGAGATTTATGTGAATTTCCTGTGGGGAGATTATAACCCACATAGCACTCTGTGATGATGTGAGGTATTGCCAGCTATGCCAGGAGAAATAGGGTAGTAGATGTGTAACACATTGCCAGCACAGCTAGCTGGAATTTGTAAAGAATTACATGCTATTTGCACATAAAACTGATTTGCATAGATGCTTGTGTTGAGAAATGTACCAACAGTGAGTCATGACTGTATTGTAACTGATTAAATGTATTTGTTTAGAAGATACTGGAAGAGAAGAGGTTAATCTCAGTCCAGCTAACTTTGAAAAATAGTAAGAAATCAAATTACTTAATTTAGGCCATAAAGATTGTATCTTACAGTTCTGATTGCAGCCAAAGACAAAATGTCTGGGAAAACAAGTACTAGGAAACTTTCTGTATTCTCTCTAGCAGGAAACTAATTGCTACTCTGGAAGAGTGAAAGTGTTTTATGGTTTTATGACTTCTAGAAGCTGCAACAGATCTTAACAAGCTCTATGTATGCATGTGCATTATTGACATATATGTGAGGAATTCAGGCAGCTGTTAGCCAAGGGGGTAGCATAGGAACCAGAAGCCAGATGACCAGATGTACGTGTGTAATTCTGTAATCTATCACTAAAATGCTGTTTTAATACTAGTTGAGACTGAAGTCTCAGAGCACTCTGTTTGTGGAAGCTAACAAGGAAGGACCCCTCACCTACTTCATCTTGTCTTGCTCTAGTAAGTGAACTAGAAAGTAATAATTCTTTAGATCAGTCAGTAAAATATAGTGAGATTAGTTAAGTTCTGTTTTTCTGTATATGTGTGAATCTGTTCTTCTGTGTTATTTTAATATTTCTTGTGACTGAAACTCTGGTGTTTATTGTAAATAGATATTTAGTATTTTCATGTTCTTTCATTATTTATTATTAAATATATTTAAACTTTCCATTGTGGCTGGTCCCTTGGAGAATATTTTAAACTTTGAGAGAATGCAAATATATTTGGTGACACTGTGGCCACTCCTGAAAGCCTTACTGCATTGGCTAAACACTATAATTTGTATTAATATTAATTTCACTCATTATAATCCGGTACCCTTATAAGAACCTTAGAGTAGCTGGCTTTGGAGTGTCTGGGCAGAAGAGGGCAAAGATAGTATATCTGTGCCAGCCTTTCCCGTGTGTGTGTGTGTGTGTGTGTGTGTGTGTGTGTGTGTGTGTGTGTGTGTGTGTGTGTCAGCTGCTTGGAGCAGGGCACAAAGCACTGGTTTCATGGAGAGGCTGGTTGAGGACTTGGCTTGGACACTCAGCTACAGACTCAACTCTGTAGCTGCACCAAATGAGAGTCTTAGTGGGGATGTGGAGATAGACAGAAAGAAACCCAGCCCCCGGACTCTGTGTGTTCCATGTGTGCTCTTAAGGGAAATTGTGCTTGATGCAGAGAGCTGCATCTGGAAATACTGCGTGCATCCATTTTTGTTCCAAGTGAATGTCCCTCTCCAGTGTCAGTGGTAAGGATTCAAGCTCCTTGATTACTGTGCCAGAATAAGGACATCACATAATAGAACAAAAATAGGCACAAATATACGCACAAAAAAATAAATCCAAAACCTCAGCTTCAAAACCATAGGAAGACAAATCAAGGATGGCCAATCTTTTCAAGTCAATTTATTCTGGTGACTCAGCATTTCACCTTCAAGGAATAAAGAATTCACGTCTCATCCCATAATTTATACACATTTCCTTCCATAAAATAATCACATTAATTAATTAATTAACACATTAGCCCATTCCAAGTGTTATTCCTTTGAATATATCAATAATTTCAAAATCTAAGAGGCTAAAAGAAGCCAGCAATCTCTTTCAAAACACCTAAATAACAAAATGGTGTAATGTACAACTTTTCCTAGACTAATAACTAATATCACAAATAATTCCACAAACATACAAATACTAAATAATATTGATTTTTTTATATAATTTATTAAAGCATACAAATACAAAATTTAACTGTTTTCTTAAAACCCTTATTTAGGAAAATGTCTTAGTTAATACAAAGTATGATTGCTTTCAATGGTCATGCCCCTTGGTTGTAGTGTTCTAAAATTTATAATCATCCTGCATTCCAGTTTATTTAATTCATCCTTAAAGCTGCCTCCAAACTCCAAAGACGGGCATGCTAATACACTAAAAAAGACTGTCATAGCACCCCCCATGAGCAGAAATAAAATGTTCTGCTACCAGACTCTGACAGTTTCTTTTCCTAACATCCCCCAGGTGTTCCAAAATCCTTACTTTAACTCTCTTTTGGTTTGCCCAGTGTACCACTTTACCTTATCACAACCACACCCAATAATATATATTACACCCTGTGAATTACAATAACAAACTTCTCTGGCTCTATAAAATCTAATTTTTCTGCCATCAAGATTTATTACCCTACTGCAAATACTACAATTCCCACTTGGACGCATGCCAACTATCCCCATGTTTACAGGCTGAGCATGGCTACCACTAAGCAGTTCTTTTAAGTTTTTATATCTTCCATAAGAAAACGTCACATGCCTGGGGAACAGATGCCCCACACTCACATCATCCTTAATCAAATACCAAAAGCTTTTAATGATATTCTCCACAGTCTGTGCGAATGGGGAAAATTTAGTCACAAAAAAACTTCTCATTTTCCCCACTCAACTAATTAATCTTCTCTCTTACTCTGGGCATATTTATACTATATCCATGCAGGAATGAGACACCCCTATGCTCCCTAGATTTCACTAATGCTGCCTTCCTAGCATTTTTTTAACTGATCCAATTGATAGCCCCATTCTTTATCTGTCAATAACATCTTCCAAAAACATATGTTTTAAAGCTTCTTCCGAAGTGTTCTGGAGAACTCTTTTAAATTCTCCATATGGTAATGCCTTGATCAAATGAGGAAGATGCATGCTTTCTGCATGCAAAAAAATTATTAACTGCAGTGGATTTTCTGTGTGGATTAAATTGAACCCTACTATTCTCATTCCCATACAATTCCAAATAAATAATAGTAGTCTTACTAACTTGATGGGTAAATTTCAAACCATGTGCTGTGTCAATTACCTCTGTCATAAAATTCTCGAAGGCTAACTGCTCACCTTTGCAGACAAAAAATCAGGTCATCTATAAACCTCCCATAATACACAACATTCCCAATGAAATATCTGTTGGAATAAATGAATTGGTTTTCAAAATCGCCCATATACACTTCCGCATATGAGGGCACATAAGCTGCCCCCATTGCAGTGCCTCTCTTCTGCAGAAAAAAACAGTTTTCCCCATTTAAAATAGTTGTGAGTGAGACTAAATTCCAATAGGGCCAACAAAAATGAGGAGCAGGGGCCCTCCCCCATTATTGTCCCCATAGCTTCCAGGTCCCATCTTGTGTCAATGTTCGTGTACAAAGAAATTACATCCACCATGGCCCAGAAATAATTTTCTTGCCACTCAATTTGTTTAAGTCTCCCACACAAATCCCTAGTATTTTTAATATGGGCTGGCACCTTTACTAAGTACTTTTTCAAATGAAAATCCAGAAATATGCCCACATTTTCCAGATATGAACCAATCATGGAAACAATGGGTCTCCACGGTGGGCAATTCAGGTTTTTGTGAATTTTGGGAAGAGCATAAAAGCTGGGATCCCTAGGTTCCTTAATAAATAATCTTTTTACATCTTTGATAGTCAAAAATCCCAGTCTTTCACCTCTCCAAGATCTCAAGCAACTCTCCATTAAACTTACATACAGGATTACTAAAAAGTTCCACATAATCATCCTGCATTAAAATTAAATCTGTTATCATTGTTTTCATATTCCCTTTGATTCAAAGTCAGCCAATTGCTCCCCTTATCAGCTTGTTTGAAAACAAAATCACCCAACTTCAAACGTGTTTCCTGCAATCCAAGCCATTCTTTCTTGGATAAATTGTAACTTTTAATGCTTTTTAGACAATTCCCATATTCCCTTTCTATTTGCTTCTTTATTCCTTGAAAGTGAAATACTGAGGTACCAGAATAAATTGACTTAAAAAGATTGGTCATCCTTGATTTGTGTTCCTGTGGTTTTGAAGCTGAGGTTTTGGATTTATTTTTTGTGGGGACTCTTCAGTGTCCCCATAATTCTTAATCTATTCTAATGTCACTTCACCTTGGAGAAAGGGCCACAGCAACTGTGGCGCATCAAAGACTTACTGCAGAAGAACAAGAACCATGTGGTTCTTCTTTTACCATCTTTATAATATGCAGTTTACCTTTTCCTGCATTTACCAATGTTCTTATGATCACTGCAGTGGTGGTGCTACGGTAGCGTTGTCGCCTCACAGTTAGACGTTGCCTGTTTGATTCTCAGTTAGAGCGTCTTCTGTGTGGTGACATGCATGAATGGGCATTCCTTCGTTGAAGGTTGTGCGTTAGGCCCGGCATGCCAGCATGTAAAACTCTACTGCCAATTATTAGCGGACCGGAGTTCGCTGTGGCGACCCCTAACCGGGAAAAGCCGAAAGACACAAACAAACCAAAGTTCTTATGATCTTGTCACCACCATTAGAATTTATGCACTAATAGTTGTGATGTTTTCAGAAGCAAGATTAAGGTTATCCTAATATATTTGTGCTTTCCCCTCCTCACTTGCTTTGGCTTATTTAAATGCCTATTAATGAATCACTTTGGATTCTAGTTTGTGTTGTGTGCACCCAGCACTCCATAGTTTTGTCTTCATCCTCTCCTTTGTCTCAACTCATAACCCATTATTCCTTGCTTCTGTCTCTCTGGTAGCCTATACCATGTATCCAGTATTCTTTTCATGAAAAAGTATATTTTCAGTTCTTCTTTAAAACTAGTAAACGGTGTTTGTAGCTAGTGATCCTCTCAGTTCCAGCTTATTTTTTCTTAATTCTCTTTTTTCAAAGTTCTGTGCTTCTAGATCATATCTTTTCTATCTCTACTGCTCTCAAATGTGAAGAGTCCTAGCTTCCTCATCATTTTTGCATAAAATATATACTTTGCCCTCCAGTCTCCCTTGCAGCATTCTTTTGAATTCTCTCTCTCTCTCTCTCTCTCTCTCTCTCTCTCTCTCTCTAGTGTTTACAATGCCCTCCTATCCCTATAGCCTCTAAAAGTCCATGCAGTACTGGAACTGTGGTCTGGTGAATGACTGACAGGCTGAAGTCAGTTCCTCTGAGGATGCAACCCAACAACCTTTTCAACTCAGCAGCCATCTTTTTGCTATCCATTTGGTGGCTTATCTGAGCCCTATAACTACTTTAGGTCTTTCTCCTCGTCAGTGTATTTGAGTGGTGTTCGGCTCATCCTATATTGTAGTCCCATCGTGTTGTACATAAGTGCAGCATTTTGGAATTTTTTTCTGCAATGAATCTTAATTGACACATGGCTGAAAAATGTGCTAGTTTCTTCATATCTGCCATAAAGCTTATCTGTCACCTCTCACCGTTGCCCTAGTCTTAGTATCTATAGCAAAAAGATCTGGTTTGTTCCTGATGTGTATCTTTATGTCTGAGACAAGCATTTTAAAGATCAGTGAAACTGTTGCTAATGCACTCTTGTGCTTACCAGCCTTTTGGCCAGTAAAGTCCCCTTTATTACCCCTCTCTGCTTCCTATGAAGCTGTCTTTGACTAATCTCACTATTTTCTGTGTTTTCAATGCCTTCAGCTTGCTCTTACTCATCAGGCCGGATCCACTCCATTGATTCAATATAGACCTGTATCCTTCTAAATAGATCACTGGCACCCAGTGAAGTCAAAGCCCAGATCAGTGCATCATTTTTAAACTACTGGTTAAACTTCTGATGTGTACTACCTTATACTCACCCACGTAAAGGAAAGATAACTCCTCTGAAAATGTTACACCATCTGCTGTTTGTGTATATCTGCTTCCACAGTGTCTTGAACTCCTTTATTGCTGTGATTCTTTTCACAGCCAGAGCACTTGCCGTTACATGGACAGTGACAGTGGGTTACCTGCCCTGTGTAACTACCCTCTAAACCTTGAAGATTTGCCCCCTTGCAGCCATGACATGAAGCAGGCACATCACATTTCTGTCTTCCTTTACCCATTGCTGATTACCACAACAGGAAATGTTATCGCCCAGTGTGGAGTGCATGGTTACAGTCCTAACTGATTCTCATTAACCTCCTTAAATTCTTTTTTGGTAAGGAGCCATCTTTACTAGAACAGCATAACAAATGAGGAGAAGAACATTTGGAGGAATGTTCCTCTACTCTGCTACTGTTATCCTACCAAAAAAGGTACAACTATGATAACAGGGAAGTACAATAATCATAGAGGGGTGCTTTTGGAAGAATGTACATTTGTGTTCCTAATTGCACCCCTGTATCACACTCAGCTGCTCCTCCCTGTTGCTCTGTGGTTGTGTTGGTAATTATTTTGCAGGTATATGAATAGGAAAAGCAGATCAATAAATATTGGATAACTGAGCCCTGATATGAGCGACTTCCTCTCCTACTCTATAGAGGTGTCTGCATATGAGGCCCCATCGTATATCCAGAATGATAGGCTATTGCACCACAGTCATTGTGATATACTAATAGTCATTACAACACATTAACTGCACTTTTCATATCTGTTTTGTTATCATGATCAGCTTACTTTATTTACAGTGGTTTAGACATTAGTCACTAGGAGTTAACAGATAGGTTTTCTTGTTTAGAGATAGCAAAGTTGTGTAATTTTTGTCAGTGTCTGCCCCTGGTTTAATTTCTCTAAGTCTTTTGGGTTTCTAGTACCATAATGGGAATGGACTCCATTCCTGATTCAAAGTATGGTTAAAATTCATGAAACAATTGTTGTTTTAATCTTTGATATTACCCAAAAGAGCTCTTTGCAGCACCTGCAATATGCCTAGAGTCGGCTCCTGTAATTCATATGGAGTAACATGTATCAGTAGTATATCTGGATAAGACTGTAAATTCCTTTTTATGAGACCTATTGCTTCTACTACTATTGGAACTGTCTGGGTATTCTTTTTCCACATTTCCCTCATTTCTGCCTGCAAACCCTGATATTTTATGACTTTGTGTCTCTCTGTATATAAGACACTGTAATCACTGGGTGTAGCAATTTCAGTAATCAATGGTACTTTTGTTTTCTTTGCATGGACTACTATATCTGGTTTTCTCACATCTGTTTTTTGAACTGTTGGTAATGGGTGATCCCATGTGATATAAACTTCATCAACTTCTGTAATGTTTTGTGGCTTATGTGTCCAATCCTCAGGTAATTCAATATTGTTATGTTTACACAATCCCCAATGCAACAGTCTTGCCACATTATTATGCCTTTCAGTAAATAGACCCTCTGCCATTAATCCATCACACCCAGCAACAATATATGCTACTGTTTTCATTTCTGTTTTATATAACCTGCACTCTCACATGTTCAATGAATTTTGTAAACCAATGTATACACAGTCCATTATCCTGGGCCACTAATAGTAAACTTTCATCTTTTGGTTTAAACTCACGTCTCCTAAACCATTCTTGCATCAGTCCCTGATTGACATGAGGTTGTTGCAGGATTTTCCTGTATTTGCAGCTATCTTTGTGCCTTTTCCACATTTCTTGCCTTCTCATCAGATCCTCTCCCTATATTCTTTATTTTGTTTTTTTGGCACATTCAGTTGTTGCCTGATTTTTATCTACTTCTGGTTTGATTTCCATTCCTGCTTTACTATGTTTCTGTTAAACTAAGCAGGGATTTCTTATTAGATTGTTCTCCTTGTGTTTTAAAATTTTCACTATATTTGGACCTGGAGAAGTCAGCAGATATGTATGCAGTCCTATGACTGCGGATCTATACATGTAATTAGTTTCAAGGAGGCCCATACCTCCTTGAAAACAAGGAATATATAATCTTAGTATACACTGAGTTTTATATATCATTTGATATAATTGTTCTTGTTTTCCTGTCCAACTGATCCAATACCCTTTGGGGCCAGTCAACTTCCCCAAAACTGTAAGTTAGAACAGGAAGAGCAAATTGGTTTATAACTTTGACTTTGTTTCCAGATGTCAGGGCTGTTTCCAGTATTAATTTTAGTCTTTTAAATATTCTTTACTGAGTTTTGTTTGTGTTTGTTCATGTTCTACTGTCAATCCTTCATCAATTCACAAATATTTACACACTCCCTCCTGCTCAAATTCTTTTACATGCCATTCCTGTCCCACATTGATATTTTCCTGGTGCTGCAGCTTCCCTGCTTTAAATTTTGCTTTTGCACATTTATTAGAACAGATTAACTGCACTTTTGATAGCTGTTTCATTAGAGCTATCAACTTACTTTATTTTCAGTGGTTTAGACACCAGTCACTAGGAGGTAACAGAGAGGTTTTCTTGTTTAGAAACAGCAAAGTTGTGTAATTTTGTCATTCTCTGCCCCCTGTAAAGCAGATGTAACTTTGGATGAGTTATTTGGGTAGGTCACAATAAACTACCCTTTTGATTTAAAAAACAAGTGTAGCAGCTGTTTATGAGGCTTGCTGTTCTTTAGTCTCTCTTTTTACACATTCACTCTCTGAAAATATGTTACTAAAAATACATGTTGATTTCTTGTGGTCAGTAGCCTATCAGTGGTGTCATAAGAGCTAGTGCTGGTTTTCACACGTTTCGGTACAGTGTACAAATTTAGACAACATCCAGTTCAAGTTGATTTGAAAGTGTAGAAAACAAGATCAGAAAGTAATGCTAAGACAAGTTATTTTTTTCTACAAGAAGCAACATACAGCTATTGTGCACTACACTATCCACAAGCTTAAAATGTACAAACTCTCTAAAGCAAAGTAAATGCTACAAGAGGCTGTACATTTTTCAAAGATGTCAACAAGGAGGTTTCATACTTTAATGTAAACATTCCTATATATATCTGCTAACTTTCTGAGATGGGATTATAATATACTAAGGTATGTAGGCATTTGCACTTAAGGACTGTGCAATGCAGTATCCGTTTTAGTATTATGGAAAGGGAATGCCAAAGAAGCAAAGACTTTATCTAACTCTGAATTAAGATAAATTTACTTCATGTGTTAAATTCTACTTATTTCATTGATACTTTGGGTCAGATTCCAAAAAGTTCTTGGAACGTGATGGATTGTGTTGAGTTGCACAAAAGATTTTTGGGTAAATAACTAACATGTAAATATGCCCCAGTCTATGGAGGATACCTCAGCATAAGGCAAATATAATGAGAGACGTCAGCACAACCATAATTAGTCATGTCAAATATGTATTCCAAGATAATTGTTCAAAAAATAATATATGTATGTACATTAAAGATGCATATCAATGGAAGGTAAACAAGCTCAAAGGAACTTTCATTAATATGTGAAAAGTACTAAATGAAGACAAATGTGCATCAGCTGTTATGTCTGAAAAGTGAGAAATATCTTCAAACACTTATGGGTATCAGTGTCATATGTAAATGGACATATGCAAATACACCTATGACAATTTATGGAATCTGATGTAATCTACAAAATGTCTAAAAAATAATTAAGATGAAAGGCAAGCCCTGCCACTTCATCATGGCTAACAGTAGCTAACACTGAGTGTGGGATATGTGTGGGAATCACAAATAATGCACTCATCAGAGGAAATAGGGTGACAGGAAAGTAGATATGAGGTGAGTGTGAAGAGGGGCACACAAGAGATATGATGGAATTAGAAGGTCAGAGGACAAGTCAGTCGGGCATGGGTAATTTTTTGTGTGGGAATAGTCCCCATTTTTGTTTTTAAGAATAGAAGGGACAGAATTGTCATGGAAAGAGGAGGTGGGCAAAAGGGCAGGTACAAACATATAACAAATATCATAAGACATGACAGACAAAGATCAGAAATACACATAAAAGACAGGTAAGGTAGACCGACTTATATATGCACTATACAACATGGGTGATGGAAAAATGACAAACATGATAGGGATGTTTATGAGAGATGGTGCAATGTAAGAATACATATGTAGCAATGCACAATGCATTACGGAGATTTTACAAACTGTATGACAGTCATATCAGAATGAGGAAGACTAATGGTACTTGTGTATTGGAGAATTCTGAATAGGGATAGCTGTCATTGTGGTACACAGTGGATATCTAATGCAATCATCCAATAGGCTGTGAGTAGTGCAAGTGTAAGCCAAGCAACAGCAAGAATAAGCAAATACATGGAGGGCAGAATAGAACCTCGGAACCTGCATACTGAGGGCAAACAGCTAACCACAGTGCCAAACAGCTGTAACACAACAAAAGATTAACGTGTCTGTGTAATAAATAAATAATATGCATGCCACAAACACAGGAGAAATGAGATCTATATGTCAAAAACAAATGCCATGCCAGAGGCAACAGTTACAGGTCTTATGGTATTCAATGTAGATGTGTGACTTGCAATGCCATTACATAAGCCAAACTGAAAGTAGGCTCATCACATTTACCCACACAAATGACACAGAATATTAAGTAAATGGTGATGCATATATGATTAATAAAAGCTAAGAAATGCAAGCCTGTACATAGGCAGGAAGCATATAAATATCTGGGTAATGCACAGCCCACAAGTGCAACATAAACATCACCTCGTATGCAGATGCTTTGCATGTGTATGGTACTCATCATGGTGAGACAAGGTCATATTTACTAGTACATCTACATGACAGTGATGATACATTTCAAGAAAGTAAACATACAAATAACATGTATGTGCAAAACATGTAGACTAAAGCTATAACAGAGAAAGGAGATGTCCAATATTGGCCCACATCAATGAGGGAATGCCTGCAGGAGAAAGCAGACAAACAATAAAGCAGGACAACCAAAGCTGAGGAGACACAGTGCACATGCATGTGTCTATAAGAAAAGATGGACTACATCTCTACTTGACCTACAAAGCCATGTCTGACCCAGAGCTGCTAGTTGTGCTACACCTAAAGAAATCCCAATCCCTCCATGCCACATGATCCAGGGACCTAAACCTCATTACCACAATAAACAGAACATGCTGGAGGGACAGGTTCCTAACCCAGAGACTTCCCATACTCTGGAACAAACTTCCCATTCACGTCAAGCAGAGCACTGCACTGGCCTTCTTTAAGAGAAATCTTGAAGAGTGGATAAGCAATAGGAAGTACACCCTGGGAATCACTTTAGTGACCTTGCTTGACAGGGGCACTGGGAACTAACTTTGGGCGGCATGATGCCAGGGAAGCTTCTTAGGCTAGGCTTATATAGTCTGTCCTAGTACACACCTATGAACCTATAAAAGTCTGTACAAGGTGCATTGAAGTAAATGGTCAAAATCTGACCCATGTACATAGTGCCTTGGAGATGGATAGAAACACACCTGTGTACAAATGACATAAGCAGCATGGTAATGTGCAACAGTTAAGCAGCAAAAGACATGGGTACACAACAAAAGTAGGTTTGAATACCATGTGCCCATATATACTGCCATAAAAAACATAATACAACAGGTGACAAGATCACCATTATTGACATAAATATCACTGTACTTTTGTAGGACTGATCAAAGAACAGTTCTGTGTACATAAATACAGCACAATGAAATGGAATAAGCACATTTCATCAGTTACATATTACAAGCACAGTTGTGTGCCAGTCATAGTATGGCCATGCACATGTATATCCATGTAAAGCAGACCATATCCACTACAATGCATATACAGGGAAATTTATGCTAACTCATGTACACATGTCCTATAATGTATGCTAACCTGTGTACACATGTCCTAATATTAGTTATGTTCAAAAAGACTGGCTAATGCTATAAGCAAGATGCAGATAAAAAAGGAGTCATGAATGACACTAAACAAAGCCTCACCTCCATATATTCATTAAGGTACCTGTGAATAACAATGCAGTATAGCATGTTAATAGGTACCTGTCACCAGAGCCAGATCCAGCACTAGGTGACCTAGGCAATCACCTGGGGCCCACTCATCAGGGAAGGGAGCTCACTAGCCAGTGAACATTACATTTCTCCTTTAAGGATGCACACAAACTGCTCCTTAGTGGTGTCTGTACGTCCATCTTTAGTACAACACACAGACACATTTAACTGAAATGGAGTGTGTGATTTTTATGAAATGAACATGGCTTTGGAGTTATGGTGTTGCCATTCTGGATGAATGCAGAGAATAGGTCATTCATGAAATAGTAGGTTAGTGAAGAACGATGTATGTGTGTGTAGGGGGGATGTGAAATGCCCCACTTAGGGATGGCAGTTCTTTTAATTCATTCAGCCTTAAACCCTGTACCTGCAATACAGGCCCCTGGAGCCTGAATCCTGTACACCAACTGCCAAACTGTCATCAAGCAAGTACATTTCAAAGACTATTGAGTTTCAGTGAATTTTCAAATAATGTTGATTTTCTGTCATTTATGATGTTTAGCTCCAGTGTATTTTCAAAAACCGTTGAGTTTCGGTGCATTTTCAAGGAATTTTTAGTTTCAGTGCTTTTTCAAGGAATGTTGAGTTTTAAGGAAAGAGAAGTTTACTGTTGCTCATGCTAAGTGTGTTTTCAGTGTAAATGACCATCATCAGTGTTTGTGTATAAACTTTAAATAGTGTGTTACTAGCATAACAGGTAGCACTCTTGTCTTTGGTGCAGAAGGCCGTGGATTCTACTCTCCCAACATGTACATTCCTTTAAGGTGGTGGGATGGAGTGCTGCACTCCTGGATGTGTCCTCCTTTAGATGAGATGCCTAGAAAGCATGAACCTGTTGCTGGTTTGACAGCCAATCCTTATTGCAATATTACCGGCTTACATATTTTTTTAACATAATATGGGTACTTTTTTCTTCAAGGGCAGCAGGCACTGAATTTGTAGATGAAACACTGAAATATAAAGTTGTTTGCCAGCAGCAACTTCCCATTATTTAGAGATCACTTTAATGTGGAATTATTCAAATGATTTTTACTTCTGCAGAGATTGTATATATTGGCTGATATTGTTGGAGTATAATGAGAGAAGTTTGAGTGGCCTTTTGTGGTTGAAATATTCTGTAATAGGAAGTTTTGTCTTTATTGGTTTATACGTTTTGTTTCATTGCTTGCTGGAAGAATGTTAAAACCTACAAGTTTAAAACACACTCTAACAGGTGGTGCTGTATTATACAAGGAATATAATTTAATACAATCAGTATGATGCATCAAAGAATACCTGCATGTATGCATGGTCCTAAAAATGTGTGCAAGGGGTCTATGGTTTGAAAATAGCCCAAAGGTAAATGTAATCCACCACTGGCCAATGAATGTGAGTTTCAAAGGTAGAGAAGCTTACTGTTCATGTACTGTACTGTTTTGTTCAGTAAATGGCTATCAGTGTTTGTGAAATAAAAGTTTTAAATATCTCAAATTATTGTACAAGTAAACAAGAAAATAGTATGCACACTAAGAGGTTTGAGCAGTGTTTATGATAACTGAGGAGAAATTGACAAGTAATGAGGCACTGGAATGGCTGGGGGGGGGGGTTCTGTCAGGGGGACTGCTGTGGTAGGCCCTAACCATTACCCTCCCTAGGGGTCCATTTAGTCATGATCCAGCTCTGCCTGTCACAGTATTGTACAACCACATGGCCAGTACATGGCACATGTAAGCTCATTGTGTCAGTGGGACAGCATGACCCAACAATGTTACATAAGTTACCAAATCAGGACATATCACTTTGTTGAACAGACATAAGGCAGCAGCAGTCAATACACAAACAGGTGCAATACATACGCATTGGTGACATGTGCAAATAAATACATTTGACTTGAAATTTCTGTGTTATTTGAATAGAATGAGAATAGTGTAGACTGGTAGTTGAGTTACTGTCATCCCTTATAAGTATAGACAGGAACAACACAAGCAGAACAATTGTGTCTCACTCACATTATACAAACTGCAACAGTCATATCTGTCATGTACAGTTCCGGAGTGTATCAGACATAACAATATTATGCTGCACTGCATGCATAGGAGTACACATACATACACATACACATTGAAGGAGTAGCACCCCTTCCCATATGGAGCAATATATGCAGCAATGACATCATGTGATGACCATGTAAATAATAATGGTAATGTGTCACTTGGTAATGTGTGTTAGAGTGCCCCAGCAAGATAAAGCCACATAGGACATGAAATGTGCAGTGAACCTTATGGCATATGATGCAAAAGCATGGCATCAATATGAAATATCTGCACAATTACGCCTAGGCCATGAATATTTGAATAAAGAAAATACCATGTTGGTAGTATTACAAAAGTGGATTGCACTGACAATACTTGCATTACTGACAGATTACTCAGATTGGGTCTAACATCATGCAGGATATCTCTGGACATATCCAGGATACAGTCACACATGGCCTGCACCATATCCTGACAGAAATTACCTATTATGCCCCTCATCTGCATGACTTTATTTAACTATAACACCTAATATGATGTCAGACATATATCATATCCATACTTCTTTTCAAAATGGTGTGTAATGTACATCAGTGTCATATGCAAAACATGTCTGAAAAGTTTATTCATACATTACATAACAAAAGACACAAAAGAGTAATAGTAAATGTGATGTCATGATTATACAGCATTCTAAATGACATAATATGCATATATTGATGATATAAACAGAAGGCTATGAATGGGTCAGTGTGCCCATCATATGCTGTCATTAAGTTACTCTTGTACGTTAAACAGCATGCAGTAATCAATTTATCAGAAATACTTCTGTTACTACTTATATATTTACTGCCATATCTGCCTTCAGCATAAATGCAAAATACACATGTGCAGAGCACACAAATATATTTTTCAGGCAGGAATGCCTTGCAGTTTCAATGTGCAACACACTTGAAGCTCAATTCCAAACAACATGGCCAAGAATAAATTAATACTGAAAAAAGAACTTACACCAGTGTCAATCACAGACTCACAAAGCAACTCCTTAAGAGTTTGGGCCCCGTTTTTTTATTGAAAGTGTGCCAGACAGATTTATGTTGAAGTGTCTATCTCACATTTAAATTTCCTTTATATGCAACTAATGTGCCATGTTTCCACACCATGGTTAAAATACGTGTTTTAAAATATATTGTAAAATTAATCAATTATACACTTAAAATGTATATGCAAATGAAATGAGCATTACAACATGGTTAATGGGTGACATCACAACATTATATAAATGGAGTGGGATTTGAAAGCTTATCAAAATTAAACAGAATCACGAGCCCACTGACAGCTAGAAATTAAATTATGTATATGACACACATACATAACTGCCCCTCAACAAATGTATTACTGTCACTGCCTATGTAATTATGATCATAAATATACGATGCAATGCCTCAAACATGCAGCAAAGTAAGAGTGGCCTGTGGTACACTAATAACAGGAAATAGTATGTAATTTTGTGTTTTATCATCGCAGTGTAGTTATATAGAGTTGCAAAGGAAGCAGAATTCAAGAAGTACATGCCAAAAAAAGGTCTTCAAACAGCATTAAGACTGTTGAGTCAGCAAACACCCATTCAAAATTCGAATAGGCAGGCTAATTCAACAAGGACCACTGCCATACAAGAACTTTGCTACTGCCTGCAATGCAAACAGCAGTAACAACACAAACAACTTATTTATAAATCAAAGAGAACATAAACTCAGTGTGATAAGAAAATGTCTATTGATAACACATAAGACTACACTCCACTTAAAATTATGTAAACATTAACGTTGTTCACATAAAATCACTATGTATTACAAATAACTTCCAAAGGCATTATGGGAAGTCTGACATAACATAAGCATACCAGAATGTCATAAGTCTACACATCTAAAACTGAAGATTTAAATATGTTAACAATACTTCTGGAGACGTAAAGGTGGAAAGTAATAAAACATACCTCTCTCCCTCTGCTGCAACTCAAGATTGTGCATACACTGTATGTATAACGCTCGATTCCTGGTGCCATCTTCAGCAGCTGTTAACAGAAAAAGATGATGACAGCAACAGAAACAGTGCTATACAACACACTATCATGTTTTGCATAATCAGTCATTGATGTTTCACTGGGCAGCCACGGTGGCGCAGCGGTTAGTGTTGCCACCTCACAGCAAGAGGTTCTCTGGTTTGATTCTCGGCTGGGATGCCTTCTGTGCAGAGTGTGCATGTCCTCCCTGTGGTCGCATGGGTTTCCTCCGGGTGCTCCGGTTTCATCCCAAAGACATGCAGTAGGTGGATTGGACACTTTAAATTGGCCCTAGGTGTGAGTGTGTGCGTGTGTGTGTGCCTTCTGTGGAAGGTTGAGTGCCGGGCTGGCAACTCGACACTGTAAAACTCTACTGCCAATCATGAGCAGACAGATGATCCATTGTGGCGACCCCTAACCAGGAAAAGCCAGAAGAAGAAGAAGAAGAAGAAGTATTTTTGCAGACAAATAAGAGTAACCTAGACTCAAACCTTCAACTGTCTCCTATATCATACTACAAACCAGAACCCCACCTACCTAGCTTATAAAGCTTTATTATAATTACATGTACTGATGGAAGTCAAACAACTTACATCTATGAATAAGCAGAGAAGCAGTACACACACTAAAAGGTGTGTCAGTGTAAGATGACATTGTATAGGTGTACAGATATATGTAACCGTGTAGACAAAGACCTATAAATGTACATAGTTATTGTATGTTGAACTTATTGTGGTGTTGTATCATTATCAATAAAAATGCATGCACATATACATGATGAATGATACCTCAAAGTTGAAATCATCCTGTATGGACATATGCATGAATTCAATGTAATACATATGTATGAGAGACCTATATGTGAGTAGGTGTACGTGTGTTTGTCATTTTGTCTGGACATATACATACATATATTAGCCAAAAATGAAGTTGTGAGTGCACATTACATGAAAACTGGTATATATATATATATATATATATATATATATATATATATATATATATATATATATATATATATATATATATATATATATATATATGTATATATATATATATATATATATATATATATATACACAGTGGGAGTTGAACAACAAAACTTTGCAATCATAACTACATGTCATCACATTGGTTACAGTAATAACTTTCAGCTATACCACTTTAGGCTTCCAGCTGTCTTAGTTTGCAAAAGAACATTGGTCTGTAGTTGAAATACATGTATAGTCATTAAAGGAATAACTGTCCAACTGTGTTACTCAAATGTATACAAGTACATTATGTAGTAGGGCAGTCAGAAGTAATGGATTATAACAGACTGTTGTGTAATTAATTAAACTGCAGAGACAACATATGCATATATTACCCAGTACTCACACATACCTCATAATCAACAGAAGTACACTGTCTGATGTTTCTAGAAGCTTTGTGGATAACAGGGATATGCGCAGTCATCCACAACCTAATTGTTATAGGTGTCAGTGCACCATGGCCATGCTAGATGTGTAAAATCTCTAGTGTGTAACTTACCAGCAATTTAGATCTGCCTTATGTGTTGTGCATTAGTAAATGCATAACTGCCAATATATCATCCAAAAAAGGCAGCACTGAGATTTGAGCCCACACATATGCAAACAACATTTATTTTGGCCTGTTGCTTAATCATTTGAGCTAATGGACATCACAGTTTTTTAATACTGTAAAAGTATATAGAAGAACAATGGAATTCTCATTAATCTGCAGTATAAAACTATCGTGTCAGCACACTGAGATTAACTTTCGTAGTTTGCAAAAAAGATTTGTATGTACTTTAAACAAATGAATTGCCATTACTCAAACCTACATGTGTGCTATCCCTATAGCCATAAGACAGTATAATGATTCCAGATTCACACTTCTAGTACTTGCATTCTGTTTACAAGACACACATATTTCAGTCATGATGACCTGCATTGGTCTTACTTTCAATAAACTGATGAAAGCTGACATGGATTATAAAAGACTATTGTGAATTTTAAACTTTAGGGTTTACTAATTTATGTATTACTCTGGTTGACGATACTAGGTACTGACAGCCATGTCAGGGAGATGTAGGGCAGTGGATGTAAGACTTGTGCCAGCACAGCTAGCTGGAATTTTGTAAATAATTGTATGTCATTAGTATATCAAACTGATCTGTACAGATGCTTGTGCTGAAAATGTATTTGTGAGCTCTGCTTTGTTAATTGTGCTAAAATGTATCAACAGTGCACCCTGCTGAAATGAAGAGAAATGTACATGTATTATGGTAACTGAATGAAATGTATATGTTTTAATAGAGGACACTGGCACAGCAATACTTAACCAGCTGGCTTATTTTAAGAAAAATAAGGGAATGTAAATGAGCTGTTAAATCATTGAACGTCACCCCACAATACTGAGTAGGCCCAGAGATGGTAGGTCTGGGAGCAGCTATGATCTGTTAGCTTTTGTAAAGAAGAGGGGAAGTGTTGTAAATGTTTCTGCCCTTTAGGCATTGCCATAAAAGCTGCAAATGTGTGTTGTAGCAGTCTGCTAAAGTACTGTCGCAAACTTCAAAAGGAGATATTGTGGAAACATGGAGTCAGATGACCAAATGAGGTCATTCTGGAAGTCATCTTGGATATTTTATTTTACAGGGAGAAATCTCAGAGGATAGAGGATTATGTTTGGGATCCTGACTAGAAAGACTGCTCATGTATTTCATCTTGCCTTGCCCAAGTAAGTTATTAGGGAACAGTATAATTCTTTTAAATTATATTAAGATACATCTGAAAACCATAGTTTTGGGCACATTTAACTACCCATTCTATATTTGGGGAAATTACTCATGTGGAAACTCACTTACCCAAATGTTCCTTGACTTAATTAACTTCAATGCCCTAGACCAGATGACATCCTGGATCTGGTGCTTATCAATATGGGGGACCACTCTAGCACCCCATTGTGAGGTCTTCCCTGGTGAGATCTGACCACAAATCAGTTTCATTCGAAGTTACTATCACACCAGATCCCCCATAGCACAAACTAAACTAAAAGAGTTCTCCAAAACAGATGATAACCTCTTACTGTATGGTATAAATAGCTTTACTGCACCTCCACCCTCAGATGGACTTGGCTACTATGCCCAGTTCTACCCAAATGCTTTATACAAACACCTGAACAACTGCATTGATGTGGCTGTACCTGCTAGGACCAAAAAAAGTTCCTCAAGGAAGAGCAAACCTGTCTGGTGGGCAACTGTCATTAACAGGCTTTACAATAAAAGGAAAAAATTGCTGTGTAAGAGTAAGAGGGAGCAAGTCCCAAACTGGAAACACTCTCTCCTCAGCTTAAACAAGGAAATAAGATTCCTTATGAAATCCTCCAAAGCTAACTACAAATCCAAATTAACTTCCTCAAATAAGGACAGCTATAAGGTGTTCTTTAGTTACATCCATAACCTAAAAGGAAAGACACAGATTTGTGCCAAAGTGGTAGTTAATGATACCACATATACCAAGCCTGTGGACATTGCTAACCTGTTAGCCGACAGGTTCTGTGAAAACTTCACTCCCCTTACCCCACCACACTTACCCCAAGACATCCCTACCACCTGTCCTCTACCCTGTATCTCTAAAGAGCAGGTCATGAATGCCCTCTCTGAGGTCAAAAACACAGCATCCATGGAACCTGATACCATCCCAAGCTGCATCCTACATGGACTCAAACAAGAATTCGCAACACCATTAGAAACTCTTTTCAATCATAGTCTAAGCACTGGCTTCATCCCAGCTGAATGGAAAAAGGCCACCATTATCCCCTGCACAAACGTGGTGCTTCCACTGACCCCGGGAACTATAGACTTATTAACCTGACTAGTCTTATCTGCAAGGACATGGAGAGAATCATCATAAACCTTATTAACAAAGACATTGGTAACCTACAAGCAATTGACCTATTCAATTTGGATTTGTCAAAGGGAGATCATGCTTATTAAACCTGGTGCACTTCTTCAAGACAGTCACCAAGGCCCTTGATGATGGAAAATCTGTGCACAAAGCCTACCTAGACTTAGCCAAGTCTTTTAACACTATCTCCCACTAAAGCATAATTGAGAAACTCATCCGGCTAGGTATCAACCTTTGTATTATTAGATGGATCTCTAACTGGCTCACTGATAGAACCCATATAGTCAAAGTCCACCGCCAACAGCGGACCTGTAACCAGTGGTGTTCCACAGGGATCAGTCCTGGGACCTCTACTGTTTGTAATCTATTTCTCTAAAGTACAAGCTAAAACTAAACGTCTGTGACTGACAAAGTTTGCTGATGACTGCAAACTGGCAGTAGTCACAGAATCACTAAATGATGTCAGCACCCTACAAGAGGGTCTTAAGTAAACAAATGACTGGTACCAAAGTCATGGCCTTAAACTCAATGCAAAAAATGTATTATCATCCCTTTTGGTAAGAATGATGTTCATGCTAACTACCACATCAATAACAACACCCTAAGTATGCACTCAGTGGTGACAGTCCTGGGCACACAGGTTGACAGCAACCTTACCGTTGATCACCATGTCACCACAGTGGTAAAAAGGGCATTCTATATTGCTCATCTCATGAGTAAGAGCATTGCCTCCAGAAAAAAAGAAGTTATAGCCTCCCTGTACTCATCCCTCATCAGGTCAATAACTGAGTACAATACCCCTTTTGGTATGTATCTTTCCAAGCACCTGCAGCAATTGGAGAGACCACAAAGGTTCTTCACTAGGAAAATTCAAGGTCTTCTGCATCGGTCCTATGAGAACTGTTTGAAATCACTGTCACTTTATTCTATTTCATACAGACTGCTCAGAGATGATCTCTGCCTTGCATATAAGGCACTGTTTGATCCTGCTTTACTGGAAATATTGCATATCCGTAAGTCAAATGGTACATGGATTACTCACTCTAATGGCCTTAACCTGGTATGTGACATTAATAGAACCTGCTGAAGGGTCAGATTTGTCTCCAAGAGGTTACCATACCTTTGGAATAGACTCCCACTTCATGTCAAGCAGAGTACCTCATTGGCCCTCTTCAAGCACAGTCTGGACGATTGGATGGGCAACCATAAGTTCACTCCTGGTGTTCCACCTATGCCCCTCCTGGGCAGGGATGATAGCTGATGATCGTGGAAATAAGGGTAAAACTTGGCTAGGCTTGTAAGGACCCTAGGGTCATTAGCCTAGTAACCTCTTATGATCCTATTATCCTATGATCCTTTAATTCAATCAGGAATATAGTGAAGCTTAATTTAGATATTGTTTTTCTTTGTTTGTCTGAATTTGTCCTTCAATGTTGTTTTCAATATTTTCTGTGATTTGAACTTTGTGGTTTACTGTGCATATATATTAAGTATTTTCATGTTCTTTTATTATTTATTATTAAATATATTTAAAACTTTTATTGCAGCTGGTTCCTGTAGAGATTAGCCATCAAGAGTACTTATATTTAATTGGTGACACTATGTGGGCCACTCCAGAAGGCCTAGCCATCTTTGTGAACTACTACCATTTGTATCAATATTAATATTGCACAGTATAATTGGACACCCTTTGTTAAGCACCTTAGAGTAGCTGATTGTGGAGTGTGCTGGTGGCAGTGAATCTACCTTATACTCTGGGCAGCAGGGGGCATGGCAGGTAAACCTGCGCCAGCCATTCCCAAGTGTGTGTGTGTGTGTGTGTGTGTGTGTGTGTGTGTGTGTGTGTGTGTGTGTGTGTGTGTGTGTATGTGTGTGTGTATGTGTGTGAAAACTGCATCTCTCAGTGTGTGAGTGACAGCTGTTTGGGACAGGGACACAAAGCACAGGGTTTACAGACAGGGTGTTGGACGACTTGGCTTGGACACTCAGCTGAGGACCTAGGATATCCTTAAAATGTTTGCTGTTAAGATAAAATATAAGGTTCTTTCTGAAAGACTATGTAGTAGGGAAGAGTATGGAGTTGAGGAAGGTGATGAATATGCTTTTTTTTTATATTGCAGAAAGACATAAAATGGAAGAAGGTGTAAAAAGCATGCAAATATGTGGAACTTGAAGTAATTCTAGGAATCGTTATGCTTGGGGATTACTGCAGAGGGACTAGGGTTATTTTTCTGCAGTTTTATTTATTTACTTTTTGTCAGATCCTAAGTTTTGTGCAATCAGATATCAGTAAGTTTTGTGCAATGAGGAATGGTGTCTGAAGGATGCATTAAAAAAGCTATGTTTTTGGTTGTGGCAAAGGGATTGAGTAAACAATATGTATATTTTTTATTTTTTATATTGACTTTAATTATATATATATATATATATATATATATATATATATATATATATATATATATATATATTTATATATCTTGTAAATATGTATGTATAATGGTTATTTTTGTAAATTTTGCATTTTTATAGAAAATAAGGAATCCATATTTTTCAAGAAGTGTCAGGAGATCATTTATGTTTGCCTAAGCTACCACCAACTTAAGCAGATAGAACCTCAATTTAAAATCTCATCAAAGGACTGCACACTTGGGTGAGGCACCTCTCTTTTCTTGCACTACTATCATCATCATCGGTCCCCTTTTCTTATTTTCTACATGGGGTCGGGAAATTATGTTAACTGGTGCCATCTCTTTCAGTTCAATGCCACACTCCTGCCTTCTTTGACACTCATGCCTGACTGTCACAGATCTTCTTTCACACAATCCAGCCACCTCTTTGCTGGATGTCCTTGTTTTCTCTTACCTTCGTCCTGTCTGCCCCAAATCTTCTTCATCAGATTGTCTTCTGCTTTTCTGCACGCATCCAAACCACCATAATCTGTTCTCTTTGATCTTTTCTGCAATTGGAGCTACTTTGGCTTCTGCTCTTATGTCCTCATTTCTTCGTCTGTCCCACAGAGTGCATCCTACCACCTTTCTCAGGCACTTCATTTCTATCACCTCTAACTTCTTTATCTGCTCTGCCTTTACTGCCCATGTTTTTGTACAATACAATAGTACTGGTCACACCACTGTCTTGTACATCTTACTTTTCAGCTTTTTTGGCATTCTTCTGTCATAGGCTACAGTTGACACTCTATGCCAGTTGGCTGCAGCCCCTATGATTCTAGCTTTAACCTCTTCATTCAGACTTCCCTTCTCCTCAACCACCACCTCTCAGATACTTGAAGCTATTTACCTGTTCCACTTTCTTCCTTTCTATCTCAGTCCTCATTTTCTTCTGATTTTCCAAGTTTTCTGCCATTACCACTGTCTTATCTGTGCTTGGTTTCATCCTATGTGCCTTCAGTTTTGCATTCCATTGCTCTATACTTTGCTGGACTTCTTGCTCAGAATCAGCCTATAATGCCACATCATCTACATACATAAACTTTGTTGATCTGTCCCCTCCAACCTGTTTGCTAATGTACTCCATCACCAGTATGAACAGCAATGGGCTCAGAGCTGAACCTTGGTGTACACCCATTTCCACTGGGAACCCCTCTGAAAGGCCGAACACTGTTCATACTTGAGTCACTGGGTCCTTCTACATAGCCTGCACTAATTCTACCAATGTTTCTGGGACTTCAAACCACCACAGTACTACCCAGATCAGCTTTCTTGGGACCTTGTCATATGCTTTCACCAAGTCTAGAATACCCAGATGGACTCTTTCCTCATCTCTAGCTTCTTCTCAACTATCTGTCTCACTGCAAACATTGGGTCAGTTGTGCTGCATCCTGATCTGAATCCAAACTGCTCATCTCCAATCTTACATTCTACTACTTGTGTACCCATCCATGCAATGTGATAGTAGTTTGATGCCTCTGTATTGCCCACAGTTGTGGATGTCCCCTTTGTTCTTGTACACTGGCATGAGTATGTTTATTCTACACTCATCTGGGGTACGCCTTTCTCTCCACACTGCTATGAGTACCCTCAGGAGCCATTTCTCCCCTATCTCACCCAGCACCTTTATCATATCTGCTGTGACCTCATCTGAGCCTGCTGCTTTCCCTGACTTAGGTTCATAGATTAGTACTAAGCTAACTGCCCTTGCGAGCCATTTTAAGCCTAGCCAATTATCCCTTGTGAGAGTCAAACCCTGCACCTTGTGTTTGTAAGGCAAACACCTTAACCATTAGGCCACCCACCCAACCCCTAACTTCATTTCCTTTAGTGTTATTTTCACTTTTTCTAGGTTAGGTTCCTCTTCTTCTCTCATCATAGACTGTTTCTGGGCCAGTAAAGTTTCTGTTTTTTTTTTTTTTTCATTCAGAAGCTGCTGGAAATATTCCTTCCATCTGCCTTTGATGTCCTGTGGACTGGTGAGCAGTGAACAGGTCGTTGCTGGCATCCATTATGAAGGGTGCCTGGCTGTCTTCTTTATCCTTCTGTTTTTGCCTAGCAACCTGATATAGTTTCTTTCTGCCACCTAATGAGTCACTTTCCAGAGATTGGTAAAGTGTCTCTGAGGCCCTATTCTTTGCTATTGCAACTACTTTCTTAGCTTCTTTGTCAGCCAACCAGTATTGCTTCCTAGCCGGGTCAGTCTTTTCTATCTCACACTTTTTCCTGCAGTCCTTCTTTCTTTTGATGTCTTCCTGGACTTCTGCATTCCACCACCAGCTTTCCATATGTACCTTATTTCCATACTTGCCTCGGCCACATATCTGTTCTGTAGTCCTCACACATGCTGTTTTGAGGCACTGCCACTCTTCTTCAGCTCCACCTATTTCCTCCCCTACTTGGGATGCTAGATCCCTGAGTAATTCCTTGAACTGTTGTATTTTCTCTCCAGTCAACTTCCAGGTCTTTAGCTTGGTCTTTGTTGACCAATGTTTTCAGCTAATTGTGGCAACCAGTGGTTTATGCTGTGAGCTGACTGTTTCACTGGGGATGATTTTGCAGTCATTGATTGTTCCCCAGTGCCTTTTCCTTACTAGGAGGAAGTCTACCTGTGTTGCATGTTGGCAACTCTTGTATGTGACCTTGTGACCCTCTCTCTTTCTGAACCATGTGTTGGCTACTATCAAGCCATTTGCTAGACAGAAGTCTAGAATAGCCTGTCCTTCTTTAGTCCTGTTGCCCCACCCATATGGATCCAGGCTGTCCTTGTATCCTGTTTTGTCTCTCCCGATATGTGCATTCAAGTCACCCATTATCAACACCAATTCATGTTGTTCTGCTTTATCTAGTAGTTCCTGCAACTGCTGTCTGAATGCACTCTTTTCCTCACCATAACAACCCTGCTGTGGGGCATAGGTTAAGATTATGAATACTGCCCTGTCATTACACTGGAGTCTGATTGCCATGAGTCTGTTACTAATTCTGATGATATCCCTTACTGCCTTCTGAAGCCTCTCTCTCACCACAATTCCCATACCATTTCTAGCCTGTCTCCCTCCTGAGTAGTAGACTGTAGATCCCAAGGCAAGCAGCTTTGCTGCACTGCCCTTCCATCTTGGATACATAGGATGTCCAGCCTCCTCCATATCATCATGTCATCTACCTCCAAGCTGGGTCCCATCAGTGAAGTGAACCCACATTAAGTCTTGCAATTCTTAGTTCATGTTTGACAGGTTGATTGGTTTTGCTTCCAGTTTTCACTCAACAGAGCTATCCCAGGTAACCCAGGCTGGGCAACTAGACATTGTATGGTCAGTAGCTTATTGACCCAGGACTGATGGGCTTTATGGCAAGCACATATTGGCTAATAGGGGCACATACACCCCTCCCACCATTAGCATGGATCCCTGGAATAGGTCAGAGTAGGCTGGGTCCTCAAACCACTTATCACTGGCAAATACCCATACTCATTTGGTGACATTAGTCAACATGATCGAATCACCTACAGCCATATTTTACACCATCCAGTGACTAGCCCTGCCATGGCTGCACTACAATGACAGTAATGAAAAATGAATCCAAGCAGCTATGTAAAACTCAAAACCTTCTGCTCTTCCAGCATAAATCTTTTTGAGTCACTAACACTTTACATAAAATAATTGTCATTGCTTCTGTTTAGATGCTTGAAATACAATTGCTAATTTTTTTATTGTTAGAGTTATTGTTAGAATTATATTAGCGCAAACTGGCAGAGTGTGTTTTGCTATATATTTACCATAAGAATAGTGTGTGGGCTCAAAGTGTATTACTTTATATACTGTCCAAGATCACAAATTTAAAAGACAATTGTCAGTTTTAAATAATCACTCTTTATTTGAGCTAGAGTGACCTCAGAGTAAGACTGTTGTTAAGTGGTATGTGGTTTTAGAAGGCTGTCTGCTCTTCACTGTAAAAAATGCTTGTGATAAACTGTTACATATTACTTTGAAAATAAATCCACTATTACTTAAGTGCATGTGCTTCAGTGATTTCCATACTCAGGTTAATGGTTTTCATATCATTGTACATGAATGTTTGCATAGTTGTGTTTAGAGCTTGTATGTTCTGTTTAGATGTAGTAGACCCAATGCTATTATGATAAAAAGATAAGCTATACCACACAGGAATTAAACAGCAAAAGAAAGCTGTCTACTATGATTACATGTCATGGGACATAAGTTATTCGGTCATTCTATTGACAAGGGAGACAGTCAAGAATTATTCTTTCTTTATAATCTACTCAAAGAATTTATGGTCTCAGAGTTAGTTATAATAGAGATGTGGTCACTGGGGTTTCACCTTACCTGACAATGGTTTTCTATCATTATGTCGACTAACAGGCAGTCGAGTCAGAATATGGTCGACACACCTCTGCAAAAGTCTGTTTGCTGAATTCTGGTATACCCAACACAAATACCAAACACTGAAATGCCATAACACTCTGGCTCCAGTAACAAGGGTTACCATGGATCCAGAAGGGGGCAAGGTAGGACAGTCAGGAATGTCAGTGTTTGACATTCCACTGTTCAGGATAAAAGACATTGGGCAGGTGAACTCTTATCACCTACAAGTCGACATAATGATAGTAAACCTTGAAAGCTATATTTAGACAGTTTTTCAACCAAAGTTGTGGACAAGAAAAGGGTATTTGGGCAGTCTACAGAGCTCTTCTGTTCTGTTCACAAATGGTTGCCGCTTTGCTTCACTGCTTGACTAAAAGTACTGTAGCTTTTCTAGATGTCGCTGTGTAAAAATAGTAAGATATTATTATGTGCATACATAATAGCTCTTTGCTGTCTTCACAGCTGATTAAATGCACACTGAGAAGGCTTGCACTTCCAGCCAGGGGAAGAAAGGGGGTGATTTGTACCTCAGCAAAGTCATTAACTGTGCCTCCAACTTCTTGCATCTTGGGCAGCTACCCCCTTTATCCTGCACTTGCTACAGCTCTGGCTGGAGGTTAGACACCGGAAGCTACTCATTTAGGCAGGTAGGACAGAGTGATAGATCGTTGCAAAAAGGGTAACCTATGCCTCTTTAAGGTATGCAGGAAACAGATCTCACGGTCTGAAAAATAATTGATCTCATTGACTCAACACAACTGAAAAAGGAATCTCTAAGGGTCAGGATCCAATCCTGAATAGGCAGAGCAGACAGAAAAAGGAATCATTATGATCGCATTAAAGTCAACATGGCTGAACTCATCCAAATAAAATATTGAACAATCCATACCCAAATCATTTAATGATCTAAAAGGCAAATCTGCGATGATGACAAACTGCCTTATCTTAACAACCTTATCTGCAAAGAATCTTGTAGTTTCTTCACAACAATCTGAGGGAAAAACTCTATAAGCTAAAAGGCAGATTAGGCTCCACAATTTACCAGCAACCTGGATATGTGTAGCTATATGGTTTGCTGCAGCAGATATTTTACTGGATGCAAAAGATACTGTCTTACTAGAAGTCTCTATCTAGTATTCAGCATAATGCTAGTTTGTACTACAAAGACTACTTTCAAACCAGTCAAACCAAAATGTACACAACGAGGAACCTTGTTTGCAGACAGAAACGCCACCGAGTCAGAAAGCTTCTTAACGCTTTTATTTTGAACAAACCAAAAGAGCGTTTTCGCCACAGACCACTGCAGCTTCTTCAGAGAAACAAGTTAAACAAAAAACACTCCATTTAAAAATGCTGAATCAGGAAATGACATATTCCTGTTTCCTGTTACCGAAAAGTTGTATTTAAAAACACATACAAAGTACTTAATACTTAAAAACATCCAACATTTAAAATCATTTTTAAAAATAACAAACAACAACAAGAGATAAATTCACTTATATGAATAAAATCTCAGCGACTTAACTATAATGTGGATGACAGTAAACAGTTATCATTACTATTTACAACAAACTACCATGCAGAATGTGTAAATGGATCTGTCGAAAATGTATTCAGATACTCATGGGGAACATTAAAAACAGTAAACCATATGTAAAGTATATATAAAGTATATGTACAACCCATATTTGCTCAATCCAGGCTTGATTTAAATCATTTTATTTGTATTATAGCCATGCAGGACTAGGTAAAAGCTATCCATTGCCCTGCGAAAGTACGTGCGTCCTAAAAGATTCTGCACGTAAATTTCAATTGTATCTTCCTAATGGGACAACTAAAACTAGTGTAAAAAACCTGACTATTAAGTTAAACCAAACCCTGAATGGTCGAAAGTCAAGTCAGCTAGCTAAACCCAGTATGTGCGTTCAAGATGCTACAAAACACACAAAACTGCCAAGTCATCAAATAGATGCTGACTGGTACCCAGGTCAGACCTATAGTCGTGGATGACTGTGTAGTAACTAACAGGTTTTACCTGAAGTAACTTTTTAATTTAAGTACTGGGGCAATGTTGCAGTTAGTATTAAGGCCAGGAAGACAGAAAGCATCCAAACGCAACTGCCAGTCCAGCTCACAATTTTCTAATATTAAAGATACAGGGCCCCCCCTGATTTTTAAGGGTACATGGTCTATAGCCATGAAGCTAAAACTATGTCCTGGGTACAATGCAATGTGTTTGGCCAGTGCGTTGTCATCTTTACATGTCCTAATTGCATACAAGTGCTCGTACATCCTATCTCGCAGTCGCCTGTCAGTTTTCCCGATGTAGAACCCCGAGCAACAGTTGCACATGGCAATATATATGACTGATTTGCTCTCACAATTAAGTGCATGCCTGATGACAAACTTCCTGTCCCTGACATGGAATGTCTCCCCTGTTCGAACATTGTTACAGAAGTTACAGAATCCACATCTGGACATTCCTTTCCTTTTATAAAAACTGTGTTGTTGGACATCCCTTTGTAATAGTTCTTTCAAATTTTTAGATCGTTTAAAAATAAATCTAGGTTCACCTCCTAGTTTTCCTGCTAGTAATGAATTTGAAGATATCAACCTCCAATTCTTACGGATGATGTCCAAAATTGCTTCTGAGTTAGTACTAAAAATGGTAACAAAGCTCAAAGATAAATCTATATTTGATTCTCTATGGTCTTCATTATTGCCTATGATATCACTTGTAGGCACATCATCTGTGAAACTACTAACTGCGCTGGAAGAAGCCTTCTGTTTAGTCAATAAAGGGGTATAAAAACCTCTAGATCTTTTAAGAGTAACTTCCTCAATAAGTTCACAAACCATTTTCTCAGGATAACCTCGGTTAGTGAACATTTCCTTCAGGAATGAGCATCCCTTAACAAAATCCACTAAAGTGCTACACATTCTTCCTGCCCTCACCAGCTGTCCCTTCACTATAGATCTTTTTTGTTTGTGAGGGTGAAAGCTGGTGAAGTGCAGGAAAGAGTTGCAGTATGTGGCTTTCCTGAAAACAGTGGACTTAAAGCACTGATGACAAGTGTCCTTCGTAAGTTTGACGTCTAAGTAGTCCATCTCAGTAGTAGAAAATTTAAAAGTGAACTTCAGGAACTCAGTGGAATTACTGATATTATCCACCAAGATTTTCGCTTCTGTTTCTGACCCCCTAAACAGGAGGAACATATCGTCAAGGAAGCGGGTGTAGAAGGTGACAGGGGCCATAATACCAGGAAGGTCGGCCAAGATGTTCGCTTCCCAGTACCCCATTACATAGTTTGCCACACCTGCTCCACATGGGGAGCCCATCGCTACCCCCCGTTTCTGTAAATAGAAGTCACCGTCAAATAAGAAGTAGTTACTGGTTAGAACTATTTCAAGTAATTCCATAACCAGTTCGATCTCCAATCTGGACGCCCCAAACTTCTGTAACATTGACCCTGTCCATTCAACCGCTTCTAAGTGCGGTATGCACGTATAGAGGTCAATGACGTCTATAGTTAACAGGTTGTCATCTTCATTGAATGGCAGTTTGTTTATGTTATCCAAAAATGTCCATGAGTCCTTGCACACACTTGGAATATGCTTAATATATTTATCCAAGATGTGTGTGATTAGTTTGGAACATGGGTAAGTAATAGAGGATCTGCTGTCAATTAAAGCCCTCATAGGGGGATCAATAACACTTTTGTGAATTTTAGGGATCCCAAACATAACGGGGATCTTGGAAGACATGATGTCAATATAATTATATGTCTTAATATCAATTTTCCCCGTTAAGAAAAGGTCCCTAAAATATCCCCTAATCCTTTGTGTGGTACCATTAACTTCGTTTCTTGAAGCTTTTATATAGGCGTCACTATCGAGGAGGGAAGTCATTTTCTCATTGTAGGTGACATTATGGAAAATCACCAAGCCTCCTCCCTTATCCGGTTTTAACACCCGTATGGGTAACTGACTAAGTTCGTCCAGTAATAAGCGTTGTTCTTTAGAAATATTGGGAATTGTGGTCCTTTTATGTTCGTTATATTTTTTACCCAAAAATCTGAAGTCAAATTCACACATGTTCTCAAACAATTCCAAGGTGGAATGTAATGGAGGGTTGAAAACACTGGACAATTTTAATGGTCCTACATTGAGAGTGGTGTTTGCTTCACCTTGGTTCACAGCCTCTGTTTCATGGTTGAACAGTAACTTAAGATTCATTTTTCTTACAAAACACTTTAGTTCAATGATTTCTTTAGCAACATTCCCATAGGAAGTTGGAACAAAAGTGTTTCCAAAAGCTAACAGTTCTATCAATTGTTGATCCAAGATGATATCAGAGAAATTATAAATGGTGAAATCACCATTCATATTAGTAAGAACAACGGGGGCCCCAGTTTGAGAAGGTGAGCTTAAGACATCAGCGTCGACTATACTAGAACTATCTGCCACCAAGGAGTTAAATGTGGGGTCAAACAGGGACGAGTTTATTACTTCGTTCTGTTCCTGTAAGTCTTCTTGCTGCGTTGCCCTAAAAAATTTTTATTATTACTATTCCCTGCATTATAAGTGGTGTGGCCCCTATTGTCATTGAAACCTTTGTCACTTCTCTCGTGACTTCCTTTATCTTTGATGAAGCCCTTAATTCTATTGCTCCTTCTAGGTGTCGGAGTGACATAGACATTCCCAGTATCTTCTTCATCAAGGTCTTCTACCCTATTCTCATCCTCACCTAATGTTTGGAAAGGGTGTTCGTTGTTGCTACTTATACGTACATGTCTAGTCCCTTTAAGGTTAGGATAAGCAGCATTTTTACCATAAGCATCTCTGTCCCTACTCAATTTTTTACTCTTGTTTCCCTTTAGTTTAAGTAACAGAGTATCGATACTGGACAAGATCCGTCCGTAATCAAACTGATATCTACTAAAATCTAAGTGTTGCTTGATCTCATTGTCTAAATCATTAATTTCTTTTAGTACAACGTCAACATTTATCCCATAGTGCTTAATAATTACATTCATTAACTCGGCACCATGTTTTTGAAATAGTGCCTCCAAATCGACCAAAAAGTCGTGGTCTGAAATTAAACCAGAAGGCGTAAAATTATTCCGCAAGCCTTTTGGTACAATATTTTCATTAATGCATTGCTTAAAGTATGCAGACTCGAGCTGCAGTTTTTTTAATTTTAGTAATTTAGAGTCAAAAATTTTAAGCTTTTCTGATAAGCATAAGCTATCATTATTTGCAACAGTACCTGTGTTTGTTCCTTGCTCAATAAACAACAAGTTAGTGGTGTCCAATAACCAGCCACCAAGGTCTGGAATTCTGTTATTAGACCCAGTAGGCCTATTATCGTTACTGGTACCAACAGCTACTCCATTCCAAGCAGTTGGTTGGGCAGTGGTGCGTTCACTAGATGCTACTGCAGCGTACGAACCAGTCCGTCTTGCTGCTTCCAAGCCACTCGGACTTAAACCGGAAAGCTGTAATCCACATCCCTGACTCACTCTTGTGCCAGGCACATCGGCAGTTACCATAGTCCGAGGGTCAGGTTGCGCTGCTGGGATCCAATCTTCATTTGGTCCCTGGCTCTGCTCAATTGTCGAAACGTTCCCAATCGGGCCATTTCTCAATGCATGGAAGGAAGCTTGCATCGTATCCATCCTGGAATTCATGTCATCCAGTCTAGCTGATAGACCAGCTATCAGCGAGGTTAAGTCTATGTCCATAGCAGTACTACCAGTGGCCATTCACTCGACTATTAGTCAACTGCTAACAACTACCGGTAAGCAAAAGTGAAACACGGAAGGCTGCAAGGCTGCAAACCAACAGGAATCCTCCAACGACAAACCACAAAGACTACTTTCAAACCAGTCAAACCAAAACGTACACAGCGAGGAACCTTGTTTGCAGACAGAAACGCCACCGAGTCAGAAAGCTTCTTAACGCTTTTATTTTGAACAAACCAAAAGAGCGTTTTTGCCACAGACCACTGCAGCTTCTTCAGAGAAACAAGTTAAACAAAAAACACTCCATTTAAAAATGCTGAATCAGGAAATGGCATATTCCTGTTTCCTGTTACCGAAAAGTTGTATTTAAAAACACACACAAAGTACTTAATACTTAAAAACATCCAACATTTAAAATCATTTTTAAAAATAACAAACAACAACAAGAGATAAATTCACTTATATGAATAAAATCTCAGCGACTTAACTATAATGTGGATGACAGTAAACAGTTATCATTACTATTTACAACAAACTACCATGCAGAATGTGTAAATGGATCTGTCGAAAATGTATTCAGATACTCATGGGGAACATTAAAAACAGTAAACCATATGTAAAGTATATATAAAGTATATGTACAACCCATATTTGCTCAATCCAGGCTTGATTTAAATCATTTTATTTGTATTATAGCCATGCAGGACTAGGTAAAAGCTATCCATTGCCCTGCGAAAGTACGTGCGTACTGTTTTTAATGTTCCCCATGAGTATCTGAATACATTTTCGACAAATCCATTTACACATTCTGCATGGTAGTTTGTTGTAAATTGTAATGATAACTGTTTACTGTCATCCACATTATAGTTAAGTCGCTGAGATTTTATTCATATAAGTGAATTTATCTCTTGTTGTTGTTTGTTATTTTTAAAAATGATTTTAAATGTTGGATGTTTTTAAGTATTAAGTACTTTGTATGTGTTTTTAAATACAACTTTTCGGTAACAGGAAACAGGAATATGTCATTTCCTGATTCAGCATTTTTAAATGGAGTGTTTTTTGTTTAACTTGTTTCTCTGAAGAAGCTGCAGTGGTCTGTGGCGAAAACGCTCTTTTGGTTTGTTCAAAATAAAAGCGTTAAGAAGCTTTCTGACTCGGTGGCGTTTCTGTCTGCAAACAAGGTTCCTAGTTTGTACTACGTTCGTCCTCAGAAGGGCTATCAGTTTCACCCCAATTTTCTTTTAAACCCCTTGCAACAAATATAGTTTATAGTCAAAATGATTGTAACTATCAGTGCTGGAGAATGAGCAGCTGCCATAATATTGCTTAGTGTACCAAAATTCCTTTCTAGGGCTCAGCTCTGTGTGATATTTAGGAAATTAAACTATAAAGAGTCTATTTAGGGTTTAACTTAAAGAAGGCTGCCACTCGTACAGCCGCTTGTGGAAATGTATTGTGACAGTTAAATAATAACTTTAGGGAGCACACCGGCAGGAATTTAGAAGTGCAGGGAAACACTTTAAAGAATCAGGTAAGCAATTTGTTCATGCAACCCTTCTCAGTTTGTGACACATATAGTATTTGGGGGATCTTAGGGATACAGAAAATAATCCATTTACACTATCTATACTATAAGCAAAAGAGAGACAGAATCAGGGTAAAGTCATGTCATTATTGTATGTTATCATATTTCTGGGTATTGTGTGTTGGCAGTTTATGTATGTATGCATTTATTTGTCTGTTTTTTTTATCACTTTTTGCAACCCTGTTTCATCCAGTGGTGTACCCCAGTGTTTCACATCTATTGCCAGATTGGCCAGCTACTCCTTTCTACCCTGGAACTTTCACCAATTGAGGTTGGGGTTAGCTCAGAAAGTAAGGACATCTTGGGGGATTATGCTGTTAAACTTCATCTGGTTTTCCCCCTTTCTGACCTGCCCTGTTACTTCTCCCTGCCCTGTAATCATTAGTTGCATCTGAGGGGCACATTCAATCGGGACATGTGAGGTATCACCCTGCGTTCACAGCAGTTCAACCTGTTCCACCACTCTTCCCTCTGTTTGGACTTTTCCCCCCTCAATGTTCTCAATTTCCACCACAGATCATCATGGTGAAGGCCCATGTGACTGGCCTTCCACCCCACCCCCCACCTCCTGCTAGTGACATAGACACTCAAGCTGCTTATTTGTTTATTTATTTTTGGACAAGTTACTCCTACTAGGCATTGGATAGGATATCCTATTTTTATATAATAAAGCATTGGATTCAAATGTTATTGTACATGACTGTGTCAATAAAAAGGAATATTTTGTTTTATTAGGTAAAAAAAATATAATGGTCTGTGATTATTTCACTGTTTCTGAGTAGGACTAATAAGTTGTTTTGTAGTAATTTATGGTTTTCTTTGGCAGTTTAATAAAAGCCCTACTATGCATTTGATAAATGTCTCAGTATCATTTACATCCACCTGAGTTACCACCAGCTCAGGGAGATGTGATTGGTTTAATGTTTCCTATGAAGATGGCACTTAGCATGCAGCTCATCTTCCTGCGGCACTACTTACAGTGTCAGTACTGGAACATTGACCACACAGCCCACCTAGCATGTGCCGCCCACCGAAGCCACTGTTACTTTTTATAGTCTTTGTTCCATTGCTGGTTTGGATGTATCACAGATGGAGTTTAATTTAATACCAGAGTCTAGAGCAGAGGTTTAGAACTATTTGCTGTTAAACTTAAATCTTAAAGGAGAGGGTGTTGCATGGACAGATAGACACAGTCTTGCATTTTATTCCCCCAGTCAGCATTTGCCTCTGAGCAAGTCACTTAACCAGACACTGAAAACAGACTATGTGTCCATTTATTAATTAGTGTAGCCATTGAGCTATCATCATTTTTTTTATGCAGATAGAAATTGCAGCACACAGAGAAATCCCACTCTGTCATGTGGAGACCATGTAACCACCACACATGCAAAAATAATGATGGGGCAAAGATCCAAACCAGGGATAGTTTTCAAATGTTGCTCTAATTCATTTAAAAAATAAATAGAACAACACTTTTTTCAACATAATGAATTTTCTGAGCAATATGAAGTATGAAACTCTAATGATTACCATTATCGGATGACTATAATTCTTAGCGGGGTAACAAAAAAATAAAAAAAATTTATGATGGACTAGGCAAACATACAAGACAAAACCAGGGACTGTTGAGAGGTATGGCTATGAAACAGAAATTTTACCCAGACCATATGATACAACTTTTATGCTTCTGGCAAAAGATGTGGATTTCTAGAATATCAGCCAGAGGGAGGAGACATGACAACTCATGACTATTTTTCTGCTATAAAGAGTTGTAGTTTGGGGATGCAAACCTAGTATAAACAGACACTTAGAAGATATTAGGCATTTGAATAAAATAGAAAAAGCATACTGAAGACAATTCTTGCCTCATCTGTGGTACTATGGGCCAACACTACTCAATGGTTTCACTGGAAGCTCTGAATTACGAAAGTAAACATTTGAAAAATGATTTCCTAGCCTCAGTAATAACTACTAGTCAACCATTATCTTATATCCAGGATTTGTAACTAAAATGGCTTCTAGCCAATTCCCTGTACTTTGTGGGTATATAAAAGTTACTCTGGAGAGAAGAGGGGCTTCTGTGTGAGCTTAACTAAGGGTAGTCAGTAGGGAAGGGGGGGGGTTCAGGATGCAGTAGACTGGTCCAACTAAGCATTAATTTTCTGTTTGTGGGCCAGATTAGCCTCACTAGGCCAGTCACCAGTTTTCAAGGAAGACTCAAAATGGGACTCATACAGACTAAAGGAAATTTGACCAGGACATCTGGGGACTTTCCTTTACTCTTTTTTCAGTAAGTGCCATGATATTTTTTATATCCACCACAGCTACCACCATCTCAGGCAGATGAGGTCTCCATTCAATATCTCATCTATTTTTTATATCCACCACAGCTACCACCATCTCAGGCAGATGAGGTCTCCATTCAATATCTCATCTAAAGTACAATACCACCATGTCAGTACTGGAAATTAGTCCATGCATTTGGTGTGGGACAAGAAGCCAGAGTTTTTTGATCAACCAGCACCAAATGTCTGTTGAGCCATTGACATCGCATAACATACTGGAGATGAATAAACTGCAAGAATATTTACATGTTTTGTATCTGAACAATAAAAGCAATTCACATTTTTTACTATTTTTTTTTTACTTAGCCTGTATCACCAACCACCCTGATGGAGTTATTACGTGAGAGCATCTTTATCATTGCTACCCTTAATGCTCTCCATCTCTACAGAGTGATATAGTTTTCTGGAAAAAAATAAGTTGGGTTCTCTTAATACAACAACAACAAAAAAAAAAGAAAACAAACTTTCCCTTCTGGTTTGGGTACCAATACTAATCAGGTGTAGCAAAGATATAGCCAGAATTTATGGAACTGGAAATTATAAACTAACTTGAACATTAAGTTTCAGAATGTAGCCTCCCCCCTCATTAGATCATTTATGGTTCTAGACAGCTTACTTTTTCAATAATGAAAAACTCCTGCAATGATTGACTTAAGTAAAAAAAAATTAGCCAGCCTGTCATTCTGAATGAATGAATGAATGAATGAATGAATGAATGAATGAATGAATGAGTGAATGAATGAATGAACCTATAACTTAATAAAATACCATGGAACTATGTCAGGCTTTTTTAAATTTCTAGCACATTTCATTGTGCATAACAAAGTGTGTGTTACAGCCTATGTGATGCCTGCCTGGCTTCATCAACAGTCTAGTAAGCTTTCTGCCATAGTCAGCATTGTGTTCTCCCATGAAGATGGCTGTAATATGAATGGCTGAGCTTGCCAGACTGGTACAGAAGGTGTTTGAATGGCCCAGCCTGGCTTGATAGTGCAGGGAGAAGTTAATGGTGTCTGTTTTCTTTTCTTTTTTCACTCCCTGCCTGTCTCTGTGCTAGTGTCCCATTAATGGAAACATACCCAGCTAACATTTTTTTTACAAGGATGGCGAGAAAGAAGAGCAAGAGTGAACTGGCCTTCCAAAAGAAATCATGGCTTACCAAGGAGAAAGTCACTGGATGCTATCATGGACTGCTTGCCATTCGTAGAAGGAAAGCTACATGTGACATATCTAGGCGGTACCATAAGTCATAATCCTATGACCATTTCTATAAATGTTGGATATGTACTTGTATCTATGTGACTTGGCAATATGAAAACAGAAAATAAAAATATGTGGGTGTCTAATTAAAATGCAATGAGGGGAGCAACTACTAAAAACTCAGCATCATTGAGAGGCTGTCCTGAATCAGGCATTCCATCACACAAGTCCTGGAAATGACAAGTTCCAGAAACACTAGACAAATAGTCCATGGATACTAGGACAGGCAGACATATACGGAGCCAAAGAAAAGTAAACAGCTGTGTGGAAAGAAAAAAAACGACAGCTCATCTCAGAATTCTTGTGTGACGGGCTGCTTCTGGTTGTCATAGATAAGGCAGTAATTACAGCATCAAACTGAATAACAATCTGCACATTATATAATAGAGTAAAGGGCAACAAATGTCAAGAATTTGTAAAAAGCATCAAAGTGATGGTGACTTACTGGTTTGGTGAACTATTTTAGAAAGTCTGTACATTTCTGTAAATGTATACAGTGGTGACTAAACTCGTTTAATGAATTCTTCCAGAAAGTTTGTCCATTTATGTACATTTTTATTCTGTTGAAAAACTTCCTTCTCTAAAAGCAGAGCAGCTGATGTTTTTGTGGTATTATGTACTGTGGGTGAGAGCTATGCATAGTTAGGAGAACAGACATCCGGAAGAAGTCTGGTAATTTGTGACAATACTGGCAGAAGCTCTTGTAGGTCAAAACAAAGTATGATCCAGATGCAAGCATTTCTGCTGACCTGACAACACAAGATGCATTCAAATCGATAAAATGCTACTTAATAGTTCTGCATTGTTCATATATATGTGTGTATATATATATATATATATATATATATATATATATATATATATATATATATAAATATATATACATATATACATATATATATAAACATATATATACATACATATATATATATATATATATATATATATATATATATATATATATATATATTGCAATCAAATCCTTTTAGTAAATTTTTGACACTTTTTTACTTCATAATGCAAAGTTGTTAAGAACAGTGCATACAATACAATCGTGCAACTATGTTAATTCACAAGTAAATAAAATTATTGGAATGAAACCAAGGCATCCCCTGTGCTTCCAAATGCTGTATCTCTTCACAAGAGAGCAAAATTCTTTGAATAAAACCAAGGCATTTCATGTGCTTTCAAATGCTGTATCTCTTAACAAGTGTGTAAAATTCTTGGAATGAAACCAAGTCTTCTCATGTGTTTCCAAATGTTGTATCATTGCATTTATTTGTGTTCCTGCCTTTCTGTTCTCACTCTACTTGATGATATGGTGCCATCTGTTATTAGTACTGTTATTAGCCTTCTACATATAGCTACTTATGGGCGAGGGTCTGGTAGGGACTGGATTTAAAATAAAGTATATATAAATTATGAAATAAAATATGTTTTTTTAATTATATCCCTTGTCCACCAACAGCACATCATCATGTCCTATGCAAAAGGTGGTTATGCTTAAAAATTGATGAAATTCATCATATAAAATTACTGAGATCATCCGGAATGCAGGAAAGAAAATGCATATCTTTGATGAGAAGAAAGTGGAATGCATCTAATCCCCCCACCACATCTGTAGGAGTAGTGTTTTGATGGTACCAGTGTTTCACAGTCCAGCTGATAGATGGATCTGTGCTGACAGTGATAAAAATGATTTAGGTAAAAGAAAAAATACAATAATGTAATAAATTCAGCATAGCAACAGATATCACTGATGTAAGACCAGACCCCCAGGGCTTTGAGCATCTGTGGAGTGAGCTGGTCACTTCTCCATGCTGAGGACATCAGTAGAACATTGGGTAGAAAAAGGAAATCTGCATGCATCAACTTCAGTTAATTTGTTTAAGAACAAGGATGAAAGAGTATCCAAAAAGTGTATTTGTCATAGTGGGACTGCAGGGTAGAGCTGACACATGTCTCCAAAGTAGAAATCCACTTTCCCATCAAAGGAAGATGATGGAGTATGGGAAGAAAAGAAGACTAAAAATTCCTATCTCCGAAGTTTTCTTAGATAGGTAAACAGGGAGTAGGGAAAGGGGGTAGACAGAAGGAGTATGTACTGCAGCAGTGATCCCTGCAGATGAACAAATTGTTGCTATAGTGAATTTACTGATCAGCTGAACTGTAAATGTTTTATTATAGTTACCATTGTTGCAGTATCCATTGTTATAGGTGGATAGGGTACTAAAGAAGTAGTAGTGGTCTTATCTGCAGACCAAGGGTGGAGATTTAGCATGCTATGCAGGACTATAGTGGCCAACCTAACCCTACATTTGGAGCAAGCATTCTTCTTATAGCAATTGGAAAAGGTGTGGGTGGATGTCCAACTGGCTGCTTTGCAGGTACACTGAGTTGATACATTAGTAAAGAATTCTTTCATATTTACTGCTGCTGTATTACAATGAGCTCTTCTATGGTAATCATAGCAGAAGGCAGTGGAGCTGACTATCCAGTTACACAGAGTCCCATTTCATACTGTTCTGCCTTGTTTTTCCCAAATTTAAGTGAGATAGAGAGCTGCTCTGAATTCCTGAAGTCAATATTCTGGCCAGATAGTATCTGGGATGTCACATATGTCAAGCAAATATAAACCCCTCTTTTCCTTGCTGACTTCCTATTGAACTTGTCAGCCCTGAAAATGCTGGGTGCCAACAAGCCAAAACTAAAAAAGACTGAAAACTCAGGAAAAAAGCAAATCTCAAAAATCACTTTTCACCTTTAAACGTCTTTTTTTTGGAGGGGGGCATGCTCCCCCTGCACATCGCACCCCAACCATACCTCGAAGAAAAAGGAATATTCTGAGTAATGGCATCTCATTTTTAATATATGTAAGTCTGATCTTTCGGCCATTCAGTCTCCATATTCCAGGACACACTGTACCAGGTCCAGACATTTCAAATGGTTACTCCCCTGGCACTGTAGTTGTGGGGGGGGTTAAAATTTAGTTCAGTGCAACTTCAAAAACTACATTTGGCCTAAAAGTGGGCTTTGTCCCTAGAAAAAACCCTGTCTTGTTGGAAAACTGTCTAAAGGTCTAGCAGCATTAGAGTTTGCAGCTCAGAATTTTTGTAGGCAGATGTGATAACTACTAAAAATAATATCTCCCAAGACAAGAATTTCATATAATAGGCACTAGCTAATTCAAAAGGAGGTAAACTTGACTTCTTACTAGCAAAATTAATTTGTCATGTGAAGTGACGGGTTTCCTGTGTGGATCTTACACTGAGTAACCCTTTCAGGAAATAACATTACTACTGCATGATACATAAGAGGGGGTTCATAAAAAGTCAAACAGAAATAGAAGACATTTGCACTTAAGCTGAAGAATATGCTATTCCATTGTTATACAAAGAGACAGGATATTTGAGGACCTCTGCACTGAAGCAATTTCTGATAAAATGCTAGAAACTACATGTCATATAAAGAGTATTTTCCACTTATACAAATAAGCTTTGCAAGCCATAGGCCTACAGGTCACTTACAATATGTGGCCTAGTACATCAGGCAGGACTGTGATCCCAAAGGAGAATCAAACTCCTCGCCTCCAATCCACTACTTTAAGGCTATTTGATGTATTGACATGCTCTCTTACTGACACAGCAGGATGAGAGGGAATTGGCAGAATGACAAGCTTCACCTTATTCAAAGGATAAAGTAGGGAGAAACTAAAAGATCTACCTCTAGAAGACCTTGAAAAAGAGTGAAGCTGAGGATCCAGTCTCCATTTGTAGGGGTAGGGGACGATCATGGCATGCTTGGGTGATCCATCTAGTGCCCTTCCTCTGAAGAGAAACTAAAAGCATCATAGTAGGAGGCCATTTTGGATTGCTGGACTCCATGTAATCACTGCAAGACTGCAGACTTGATGAGACTGCATGTCACCCATTGTTTATGTCCTACAGCACTGTGGAGTTATCTGTAGTTATCCTGACAATATATAAATTAAGACCAGCGTCTCCTCAATATTGATATTCTTGGTTTTGTTCTTGGCAATCAATCCACAAGTCAGGTCTAATGTATCAGTCATCAGAGTCTGGTTCCTCTGAGGTGAAACAGAGGGCATCCCTGGGTGGTAGACAATAATTTCCATCCACCAGTAGAATTCTGTATGAATGCTGGAAATGAAGACCGAGACCTGCTCCAGGGGGTCCTAGTGCCATTGGCAAACATTTTTCAGATATCACTGGGTTTTTCCTCAAATACAGCTTGGCCTGTGGACCATAATGATGGAGACTGACATGGCTCTCACTGCCCACATAAATGTCCTGACTGTCAGACTAGATTGGGCATTGTTCACAGAAAGAAGAACTTCAAGACAACAAACTAAAGGAAGAGTACTCTAGAGTGAATGCTGAGTAGAACCACTCCAAGACAGGTGTGCAGAACCACTTCAAGAGAGAGATGTGTAGATCCACCACAAGACAAAGGTATGTAGAACTACTTCATGATAGAGGTGTGTAGAACCATTTCAAGACAGAGGTGTGTAGACACACCCCAAGACAAAGGTACGTAAAACCACTACATGACAGAGGTGTGTAAAACTACTCCAAGACAGAGGTGTGTAAACCCACTTCAGGACATAGGTGTGTAGACCCACTCCAAGACAGACATGTGTAGACCTACTCCACAACAGCGGTGTGTACAACCACACCAAGATAGAGGTGTGTAGAACTTCTCAGTGACAGAGGTGTGTAAAACCACTTCAAGACAGAGGTGTGTAGAAACACTGCAAGGCAGAGGTGTGTAGAACCACTCAATGACAAAGGTGTGTAGAACCAGTCCACAACAGAGGTGTGTAGAACCACTTCAAGACAGAGGTGTGTAGACCCACTCCAAGACAGAGGTGTGCAGACCCACTCCAAAACATAGGTCTGTAGAGCCACTCCAAGACAGAGGTGTGCAGAACCACTCCAAGACCAATATTCCCATGTGAAGGAGACAGACCAAATTTCTGGCATATGATAGAAGTGACAAGATTGTTTAGACAGGCTGTAGTTTACTGTAAGCCTTTCGGCGGTTCCTGCTAAGAGGTAACCTAGATTAGGCCATGATCCATGGAGGAATAAACATGAATTTCCCTTAACCTGAGGAAATTAAAAATAGGGATAAATATTTGCTGAATGTTGTGGGAGCAGCAGAGAGCCCAAAGCACAAGAAAGTGAATTAGCAACTAATCATCTGAAAAATGTCCAGTTGCCACTGAAAATGAGAATGTGAAGGTGCATATCCTTCATGTCCAAAAGGACTGTGATGGCCTCTGGTAAGAAATGTAGGGCTACAGCTGGTAGACTAAGCATCCTGAACTTTCTTATGGCTAAGAAATTTAGTTTTGATAGATCCAGAATTGGTCTCCACAACATGTCTTTTCGTAGGATCAGAAATGACCTGAAATAAAATCCTGTGCCTTCCTGTCTAGGACTGTTTCTGTGGAAGACGATGCCACTAGCTGTTTTTGTACTGGGCATGTCAATGAGACTTGGTCCATGGACGTTTGAGGCATTCCATGAAGGGTGGAAAACTTGATTTTTTTCTTGTAACTTGATACAGTTAGCTCCTTCACATGCACATCTATGGTCAGGGTGAACCATTGCTCCATGAACAGTTGGCAGAGAAAAACAATGGACCACCATGCTGGCCCACTGTCAGAAAACACTGAAAACAAAGATGATGTAATATCTTTTACCAGACTAACATACATTTTGCAATTACTTGAATGTTTGGACTACCTGAAGTCTCAGTTAAGGACTCCTGTTGGTTAAAAGATCAAATATTTGCAAAACCTACACATTGGTCCAAAATGTTTTACATTATTTCTGTTTCTAGTGTTCCCTAATGTGTGGAATGAATGGGCAGTCAATACTGCAAGGCAATATTTGACAGGGGGTAGGTCCATTGTCCCTGCTTCTCTTGTATTGCTTGCCTAGGCCTCTGCATCCTTTCCAAAAACCTTTCCTGACCTTTTTTTTCAACAGAATTGATTGGAAGATAACTGCTTCCCCATGCCTGTAAAACAGGAAGGAAGTTACTGGTTTTAATTTGTCAATGGCCAACAGGTCACGGTACATTTTATAAGAGTCAGAGAGCTCTTTGGAGCACTGCATAAAATTTTAAGTCAGTAAATTGGATTTTAATGAAAGGAGACATCCTATGATAGTGAGTGAGAAGATACTGAGTCTTCCTCATCTATGTTAAACACCAGAAGCTGAGTGAAATATGACAGGTCCTCACCCTCATCTTTACCAACATCCAAACCCGATGATAATTTTGGAAAACATGTCAATTTTCCTTTTATATGAGGTCAATACTCCCAAAATAGATGGCTCAACAGATGTAGACAAGGGACCATCAGCCCTTTACCAAACCAAAACATGCTTTGCTGTAAAGACCTTATAGTCAAGCAAGACCAAGACAGGCACAAAGAAAGGGATATCTCTAGTATGGAAGTCCAGTCTGAAGGAGAATAGGTTGGGAGTTCCGTTAGTGTAAAATGTTGATTTATGTCACAAATAACTACTCACTACCCTGTGATACATGTTCTTGTGCTTAAATTGTAGTTAACATACTACAGGGAGCAGGAAAACAGTTTCTCTCTCAGTGTGTGCTGCATCCCGGCCAGTAGTGGATGCTGAAGAAGCAGACCCCAGTTATAACCCAGCTGAAATTTCTGAATCTGCCTGGGATGACACAGAAACTTTCACATTTTTATTGGGCACTAGAGGGGCTTTAACAGTTACTGTAATTAAACATCCAGGTGCTGAAGCTAGTGGCTACCCAAATGGCCCTATTGTAGTCTGTAAGACCTCATACACACTGACCACTCCTTTAACTTGTTTAGCTTCTCCATTTTCTTGTGATGTGAAGCTTTATATTTTTCAATTCACTAACTGACGGCACCACAGAGAAAGAAGGGACAGGCATCTCCTTGCATAAGGGAAAAGAAACTTTTGGTGATGCGAGTTTTTAGATTTTTTAATCTATGAGGCAAGGTTTTTTTTTCAAAATAAGAGCAATCTTTGCAAGAGAAATTTTTTTGGCCTTCCAGACAGAACAAGCACTGAAGATAAAACTCACTGGAGGGATCTGCTGACCACATGCACATATGCTGGAAGTCTTTTTTGCACTTCATCGATCTCAACATTTTATCTAACAGACATCAGCATCATCATCTTTTGGCTGTTCCTGTTAGGGGTCACCACAGCAGATCATCTGTTTCCATTTCTTCCTGTCCTCTGGATCTTGCTCTGTCACACCAACCACCTGCATGTCCTCTCTCACCACATCCATAAACCTTATCTTAGGCCTTCCTCTTTTCCTGTTACCTGGTAGCTTCATCCTTAGCATCTTTTTCCCAATATACTCAGCATCCCTCCTCAGCACACGTCCAAACCAGCGTAATCTTGCCTCTCTGGCTTTGTCTCCAAACCTTCCAACCTGGGCTGACCCTCTAATATACTTATTCCTAATCCTGTCCACCCTCGTCACACCCAGTGCAAATCTTAACATCTTTAACTCTGCCACATCCAGCTCTAACTCCTGCCTTTTTGTCAATGCCACTGTCTCCAACCCATATAACATAGCTGGTCTCACTACCCTCTTGTAAACCTTCCCTTTCACTCATACTGCTACTCGTCTGTCACAAATCACTCCTGACACTCTTCTCTACCCACTCCATCCTGCCTGTACTCTGTTCTTCACCTCTCTTCCACACTCACCATTACTCTGAACTATTGATCCCAAGTATTTAAACTCATCCACCTTTGCCACCTCTACTGCTTGCATCCTCACCATTCCTCTGTCCTCCTCTCATTTACACACATATATTCTATCTTATTCCTGCTGACCTTCATTCCTCTTCTCTCTAGAGCATATCTCCATCTCTCCAGGGTCTCCTCCACCTGTTCCTTACTCTCACTACAGATCACAATGTCATCTGCAAGCATCATAGCCCACGGGGACTCCTGGCTGATCTCGTCTGTCAACCTGTCCATCACCATTGCAAAAATGAAAGGGCTCAGAGCTGATCCTTGACATAATCCCACCTCCACCTTAAACGCATCTGTCACTCCCACCGCAGACCTCACCGCTGTCACACTACCCTCGTACATATCCTGTACCACTCTTACATACTTCTCTGACACTCCCGACTTCCTCATACAATACCACAACTCCTCTCTAGGCACCCTGTCATATGCTTTTTCTAAGTCTATAAATACACAATGCAATTCCTTCTGACCTTCTCTGTACTTCTCGTACTTCTCCATCAACACTTACAGAGCAGACATTGCATCTGTAGTGCTCTTTCCCGGCATGAAACTATACTGCTGATTACTAATCATCACGTCCCTTCTTAACCTAGCTTCCACTACTCTTTCCCATAACTTCATGCTGTGACTGATCAATTTAATCCCTCTGTAGTTACTACAGCTCTGCACATCACCCTTATTCTTAAAAATCAGTACCAAACACTTTTTCTCCATTCCTCAGGCATCCTCTCACTTCCAAAATTTCATTAAACAATCTGATTAAAAACTCCACTGCCATTTCACCTAAATACTTCCATGCTTCCACAGGTATGTCATCTGGATTAACAGCCTTCCATTCTTCATACTCTTCATAGCTGTCCTTACTTCCTCCTTGCTAATCCATTGTGCTTCCTGATTCACTATCCCCACATCTCCAGCCTTCTCTCCCTCTCTTTCTCTTATTCATCAACCCCTCAAAGTACTCTTTCCATCTGCTCAACACACTCTCCTCGCTTGTAAGTATGTTTCCATCATTATCCTTTATAACCTTTGACTGTTGCACATCTTTGCCAGCTCTGTCCCACTGTCTAGCCAATTGGTACAGGTCCTTTTCTCCCTCCTTAGTGTCCAACCTTTCATACAACTCTTCATATGCCTTATCCTTAGCCTTCGCCACCTCTCTCTTTGCCATGCACCTCATCTCCTTATACTCCTGTCTACTTTCTTCATCTCCCTGACAATCACACTTCTTCTTTGCCAACCTCTTTCTCTGTATACTCTCCTGTACTTCCTCATTCCACCACCATGTCTCCTTGTCATCTTTCCTCTGTCCAGATGTCATACCAAGCACCTTTCTAGCTGTCTCCCTTACTAGCTCTGCTGTAGTTACCCAGCTATTTGGTAATTCTTCACTGCCACCCAGTGCCTGCCTTAACTCTTCCCTGAACTCCACCTCACAATTACCCTTTTTCAATTTCCACTATTTGATCCTTGGTGCTCCCTCACACTCCTCCTCCTCTTCTTGATCACCAACGTCATCTTACAAACCACCATCCTATGCTGCCTGACTACACTTCCCCCCGGTCACCACTTTACAGTCTCCAATCTCCTTCAAACTGGCCCTCCTATATAAGATATAATCCACCTGTGTGCATCTTCCTCCACTCTTGTATGTCACCCTATGCTCCTCCCTCTTGTTAAAATACGTATTCACCACAGCCATATCCATCTTTTTTGCAAAATGCACTAACATCTGACCTTCTGCATTCCTTTGTTTAACACCATATCTGCCCATCACTTCCTCATCTCCTCAGTTCCCCTCACCAACATGCCCATTGAAATCTGCTCCAATCACCACTCTCTCACCCTTGGGTACAGTCATCATGACTTTATCTAACTCATTCCAAAATTTTTCTTTCTCATCCATCGCACACCCAACATGTGGAGCATATGCACTAACAACATTCATCATTACACCGTCAATTTCCAACATCATAAAAATCACTCTATCCGACACTCTTTTCACCTCCAAAACACTCTTAGCCTATTATTCCTTCAGGATAACTCCTACTCCATTTCTCCTCCCATCCACGCCATGATAAAACAATTTGAACCCACCTCCAATACACCTAGCCTTACTCCCCTTCCATCTGGTCTCTTGCACACACAATATACCAACCTTCCTTCTGTCCATTATAGGTTCATAGGTTCATACTAGGCTATCTGCCCTAGGGCATTTATAAGCCTAGCCAGAGTGTGTTGGGCTTTCGCCACCCATTTTAAATTAATTTTGCTATGCTTTTTTTGAGGTTAGTATACTGTGTCTCTGTCTAACATTGACACAGAAGTGATAGCCGGGGTAAACCTACGATCTCCCATCCACTCATCAAGATTCCTCTTGAAAAGAGTCAATGTGGGACTCTGCCTAACCTGGACTGGGATTTTATTCCAGAGTGAAGGGAGCCTCTGGGTTATGAATCTGTCCCTCCAGCATGTCCTATTTATTTCAGTGCTGAGGTTCAAGTCTCTCGAGCGTGTAGCTCGATGGGATTTGGATTTTCTGAGGTGCAGCATGTCCATTAATTCCGGGTTGGACATGGCTTTATACGTCAGGCACAGATCGCCTCTGAGCAGGCGGTATGCCACTGAGTAGAGCTGGAGTTTCTTTAACCGGGCAGCATATGGCATCTGTTTGAGCCCTTTGATCCTCTTGATGAGGTACTTTTGGGGTCTTTCCAGTTGCTGCAGGTGTCTGGTAAGGTACATCCCAAAGGGGCATTGTACTCAATTATGGGCCTGATGAGGGATGAGTAAAGAGGCATGATGACCTGCCCTGATCTAGATGTGAATCCCTTCATGATTAGGTGGGCTATGTAAAATTTTTTCTAACCACTTTGGCCACGTGGTTGTCAAATGAGAGATTGCTATCAACTTGGGTCCCCAGGTCCCTAATGACTTCTTCTGTACTTAATGGATTACCACCTATGTGGTAATTTGTGGGCACTTTGTTTTGCCAAAGGGATGACTATACACTTTTTGGCATTTAGCTTGAGGCCATGGCTCTGGCACCAGTTGTCTGTTTCTATGAGGTCCTTTTGGAGGATGCTTGTGTCGGCTGGAGAGTTGATTATGGCGCCCAGTTTGCAGTCATCTGCGAACTTGGTCAGCCACAGTCCTTCCGTGTTGGCCTGTACCGCCGAGAAATATATACCGAAGAGAGGTCCCAGGACTGAGCCTTGTGGGACGCCACTTGTAACTGGTTTGGAGTCTGACATGGCTCCAGCAATTCTAACCATGTGGGTTCTGTCCTTGAGCCAGTTTGCAACCCATCTAGTGACATAGGGGTTTATATTTAAGCTGGTGAGCTTATCTATAATGCCTGAGTGGGGTATTGTATCGAAGGCTTTTGCGAGGTCCAGGTAGGCTGTGTGGACAACCTTCCCCTCGTCAATGGCCATGGTGACTGTTTCAAAGAAATTGACCAGGTTTAAGAGGCAGGATCTGCCCTTAACAATGCCAAACTGGGTAGGATCCAGTGTCTGTAGGTCCCCAATATCTTTATTTATGAGGTGCATGATGATCCTTTCCATAGCTTCGGCTATACCAGTCATACTGCCAACATTCAAAGTTCCGATCCTCACTAACACAGTCCTAGCCTTTCTTCTCTCTTCCTGCCTTCGGCCATGCCTTCCACCTCCTCTCCTCCTTCGGCCAACAGTAGCCCAATTTCCGCCAGCACTCTGTTGGCTAACAGTACTGGTGGTCGTCGTTGTTAACCCGGGCCTCGACCGATCCAGTATGTAAATATTTACTGGTGTCCCCATGAATAACTTGGCCAAGTTTTATGCCGGATGCCCTTCCTGACACAATCCTCCCCATTTATCCAGGCTTGGGACTGGTACAAAGAAATGCACTGGCTTGTGCATCCCTAAGAGACATGTTCACAAAAAAAGGGGGATATCACATCAGCCATCTTTCAAAATAATTTTTTTTTTCAAAAGGGTACATACTTTTAAATGGAACTGAAGATAGCATTGATTATGGTCCCTTTTCTACTTCCTATCTTACTGATGCCCTTTGCATGGTGAGGAAACTAGTCCACTTTGGCATCCCAAAGCTTTGATGTCATCTGGATGAGTAGGTATTGGTCTACTGCTAATTTGCATGTATGATGAATGAAGTTGCAGCAGTAGATCTGTAATGAACATCTTTAAAAGACCCTTTTTCATTACAGTATAGCAGCATTCCCCTACATTTGCCCTGTGAGCTGTTCCCTGTATAAACATTGAAGTTCTAATTATCTGAGATACCCATTCTTTTTGAACAACCTGAAGCATCATTAAATCTTATAAAGAAATACCAACACAAAACAATCTTTTTCACTCGTTTTATTGCTAAATGTCAGTTAGTTAAATCTTGATTAGCATTTCTACAACTGATGTTTATCATTATTTCAACTTGATAATGACATTCAGCTAGAACTGCCTGCAGCTTATTTCCTTGTACTTTCACATGAATACCATACCCCTGAGCACCCTAAAATGACACCCAAAAGTCACAGTCAACGGTACCAAAACACTGTTCAAAATAAAAAATCAAGATTTTTTTGTAAGGGTGGGGTAGCAAAGTGGACCCCCCACTCCTGACAAACTTATTTCTTAACCAGGTAAACCCAGTTGGTGCAATGCTTCTTTATAGGGTCAAATAAGGAGCACTGTCTGATGAAATGACTTGCTTTGAGATAGAGACAGATCATTGTCAAATGGTGCCCTAGTAAAGGTAATGGACACAGACAGACTGTAATCCTCAGAAATTTACAAAAATACACACATAAAAAGAAATAAAATTAAAGGAGACCTGGCTTTTTCTGTCGAGGTTTAAGGAAATTGCTTGTCAATAATTAAGATCAGGGTTTGACTCTGAGCAGTTACTTAACTAAACAGTGCCCCTAACTGGGGTATTACAAGAACGCACACATGTGCACGCATGCACGCACACACACACTTGTGCTGAGAGCTATGCATCTACTCACAGCTTCCTCTGCACACACGTCTTGTGCTGAGAGGTATGGGGCTTGGCTGGTACTTACGTTGCTTCAAATCCTCTACCACATTTTTCTAATGTGGCAAGTTTCTGGGCCTGCTATATATGTGATGACAGAACCTAGCATGGTATGTCTCCTGCAATGTTCTACTGCTGGTGATAAGTTGGAATTTACTATTTTTTATTTACAGGAGATCTCAGTGCCCCTCCTGCCAATATGGGGATCCCCAGCCAACATGGGCTCTAAGCAACTGTCTAGGTCATTTAGTGCTGGATCCATCACTGCTTAGAGACCCACAGTAGGTGCCGATAGACTGAGGTGCTAAAGCCCTAAGCTGCAGAATGTAGCTCACCAGCTACGTTTAGCCTTAATTCTCTGACTTAAACCTGCTGTGAGGCTACTTACTCTTACAGTAAAAGAGAAAATATATTTAATATTTAGCAACACAAACTTGTATGAACAACAATGTGACATTTTATGACCCTTTCTCAAAGAAACAGACCCCATTAAGGGCATGCAGTGTTTCTGATACATGACTTGTGAATTCCCATGATTTTTTATGCCTTTATAAGTATATTCAAGCCAATAAAGTCAAACCCCACTAGCTGTGGTCATGCATGTTTTGGCCTTTTTAGTGACCTCATCAACATAAAATAAGTGGATTGTTTGTCTGTACTTTAGATTCACAAAGCTTTGAATCAAGCATGATGTCCATAAACATTAAGGTCCCTGTAAATATCCCAGCTAGCATCCAAATGAAAGGGAAAAAATACTGCAAGAAAAATCCAGCCAAGCTACCGGCTATGCTAATTAGGTCACTAAAAAGGCAACCTCATGCATGCCCATGGCTAGTGGGGTTTGAGTTCATTGGCCTGGATGTACCCATAAGGACTTAAAAAGTCAATGACATTATGAGTCCATGTAGCTGAAACCCTGTATGTCCTTCTGGGGGCATTTGCATATATCCCATGCCCCTCCATTACAGAAGGTTTAATATATTACACAGTGAAAACTCTAGCCGGGTTGGTTTTTCTTGCAGTTTTTGTTTTTTCTTTCTCAGAGAAACAGCAAACAAAAATAGTGTTGATAGTAAAATGGCAGGTCACAGTTTTATTTATATCCTCTAATACAATTTATCAGGTTTGAACAAAAGTATAACTGCACATATCCTGTGTCATAATCTGCCTACTACTTTCATCTTTTCATTGACACTTTACAGCTCTCTGTTGCTTTTCTTCATTTTCTATAAAAGCTTATGTGTTTTGAAACTGAAAAATAACTGCTTAATGTTTGAAGTTAATGCCTTTTAGCTGGACAACAACACTGTGTGTTTGTTTTTAAGGTATAACAGTCTAAGTCTGTCTCCTGCAGAAAGTGACTATAACCTGCCCCACTGATTATATCTGTACTCTGCTGTGCTTTGCAGAGCATATGTTTTAAAGTTACTAAAGCAAATGATGTCAAATACGATGGCAACTGTAACTAAGAAACAAATGAGATGATACAGCCATGTCCTATTTTAGTATGGAGGCACTCAGTGACATAGCTTTATCCATACTAAAAGAACAATGTTCCTGGAACTCACTTATGATGGTTGTTTTAGTGACAGACAAAACTAAATGGTGGGTAATAAGGCATGAATATCCCCAGAACCTCTTCTGATGAGGGGATGCACTCAATAACCCCAACCGCTGGCCAGCAGGCCAGGTACAAGCTGGTCCACAAGATCAAGCATACAGTATGTGTTACAGGCTCAAAGTAATATAAACAGGTTTTTGCATTGTTTGTAATAAGTCTGGTAGATCTGTATCATATTTGACTTGTACCAGTCTGACATTTTCATAGTAATTGTCCAGGCTGAAACCACACTTACCAAATTGTAATGACCATTATTCTGAACATTCTGTTCACAGGGGCGGGGAAAGTGTTTTCTTAACCTCATCTGCTCCCTGGGACAAACTGCAACTACTTCAGGTTATAGGAAGGGAAGATCTGACCCTGAGTAACCATGCTGGAAAAAACGGGGATAAAAATGATCTGTAACTGTATCCTTCCTGGGACTGTCATGTTGCTACCTGAGGATTCTCTCTGGTGGGTTACACTATAACATTGGCAATTCTGTTGCTAGGAGATTATTGGATACATCACCCTCACTTTTACCTCTTTCATGTCCATATGAAACATTTTGGGCTGGCCAGATCATCAGGCATGATACAAGTGGTGTGTACAACCACACCAAGACAGAGGTGTGTAGAACCACTCCAAGACAGAGGTGTGTAGACCCACTCCCAGACATAGCTGTGTAGACACACTCCACGACTAGGGTTGCCAGGTTTCTTTGCGGCTAAAACTGGACTAAAGTCACGCCCCTCACATCACACATAACTCCACCCATTCCCACCCCCTCTCCCACCCATGCCCCACCTATTTTGTGACATCACAGTGACATCAGCTGATGGGACCACCCATGACTTAAGCCGTACTTAAAGGGGAGAAAAGAAAACAGGCGGCACTAATTGCACTGCTAGGCTGCTGCAGATGTTAAGTACCAGTATTGATGAAAAGTGTCAATATAGTGCATTTTTCTCCAGTTATTTATTTTCTATGTTCCTAAACCTAATTATGGATGATCCATGGAGATAAAAGGTCAAGAGTTAGCAGCCTGTGCACATGGTGGTAAATCTGATTTAAAAAATCCAAAAAAAATGTAAGCAGTTATCTTTGCTATTAAAAAATTGTAAGTTTTGATTTACCCCATAAGATCGTTTAAGTCAATAACATCACTTTACTGCTCATTCAGAAATGATGATCTTAACATTCCCTTGCATTTTGAAAGTTCTGTCAAATACTGTTTGTACTGGGCGTGGGACAGGTACTCAGTTGTTAAGATGTAACATATTTTCCGTTTCGTGCCGGATTAGGAAGTTTCAGTCCTTGGCTGCGCCTGTATTGGGTGGGGTCAATTGAGCTAAGTGTTACTGCCCCTAGTGTGATATTTCAGATGCTAGTACTTAAGATCTTGTACTGGGTCCGACTGACCTCCCACTCTTTTTCTTTACATGTCACATATGCAAAAAATGGGATAAAAGGGGTTGTGGATGAATGGATTTCTAACAGGTGACATGTTTTATGTAACTTTCAAAGTATCGTCATAATCTCAGAAAAGCACACATACTTTAAAGAGTTTCATTAATGTTTTTCTATATCACGCCAAAGGTGCGGGTTAAAACAGGTAACTTCCTACAACAATGCGCTCTAATACAAGTTTACGAAGATGCAGACTGGACCGCCGCTATGCAGTTGTAAAATGGCAATAAGACTGAATGAAAGATGACTCAAGCCTCTAGATCTAAGAAAGATGCACGTAGGAAAAGAAATCACATGCAGCTAGCACACTTGCCATTTTCTGAACATGGCAAAGAGATAGTTTTATTTTTCAATGTGGTCCCTTGCGACAGAATCAAGTAAAAGCAAAATAATGTTGGGTAACTGCAAGTGCCCAAAAAGTAAGATGCACAATTTGTTTCATGGAATACGGTTCAACATAGTAGATGAGGATAATACAAATCAGGGCATGTTAATTGCTAGCAGTATTACACTGCATGGTGAAGTTCTAAAATCAGTCTGAGTGTACTACAATGCAACACTGGGCAATGTTGGCAGAGTGCTTAAGCATTTTAAATCTTGCTATAAGATTTCTTTTGTCACTGCTTGGTAGTTGGTAGGATAATGATAGCTAGAAAAATACCATTTTCCCACCGTGGAGTACTGCCTTCCAGTGATATCTCTACAATCCGTATAGCAGAAAATAAAATTTGTCCATTTGTATTACATCATTGCCACTTAAGTTAATGTATGCACTGTCTAAACTATGTAGCTACCAGGAATACTGAAGTTAAAAGCATTTCATTGTTGTGTAGCAGCTAGTAGTGTATCGTACCGCTCCCGTTCGAGCTGGATACATTTACTTTCTCCTCTCCTCTGGTGGCACAAAAAAAAAACCGGACTTCATGAGTTTAAATTTTTTAACTGGACAATTTGTCTGAAAACCGGACAGTTCGGTCAAAAACCGGACAGCTGGCAACCCTATCCACGACAGAAATATGTAGATCTATGCCACAACAACAGTGTGTAGAACCACTCCAAGACAGAGTTGTGTAGAACCACTCAATGACAGAGGTGTGTAGACCCACTCCCAGACATAGCTGTGTAGATACCCTCCAAGACAGAAATATGTAGATCTATGCCACAACAACAATGTGTAGAACCACTCCAAGACAGAGTTGTGTAGAACCACTCAATGACAGAGGTGTGCTGAAGTATTCCAACATAGAGATGTGTAGAACCACTCCACAACAGTGGTGTCTAGAACCACTCCAAGAGAGAGGTGTGTAGAATCACTTCATGACAGAGGTGTTCATAGGTTCACCGGTAGATACTAGGCTATTGGCCCAAGGGCCTACATAAGTCTAGCCAGCAAGGTTCCCTGGCTTATGCCACCCAAGAAAGTTATTTTCCTGTGCCACTGTCGAGCAGAGACACAGAAGTGATCCCCAGGGTGTATTTCCTATTTCCCATCTACTCATCAAGATTTTTCTTGAGCAGTGCTAATGAAGAACTTTGCTTGACATAGATGGGGAGCCTGTTCCAGAGTATGGGACGTCTCTTTGATAGGAATCTATCCCTCCAGCATGTCCTGTTTATTGTGGTGACAAGGTTTAGGTCCCTAGAGCATGTAGCTCGGAGATACTGGATTTCTTTAGGTGTAGCATGTCCAACAGCTCTGGGTTTGACATAGCTTTATATGTTAGGCAGAGATCACTTCGGAGTAGGCGATATGCTACGGAGTAAAGCTGGAGTTTTTTGAGATGGTCAGTGCAGGGCATTTGTTTGAGGCCAGTAACCCTCTTTGTGAGGTACTTCTGTGGCCTTTCCAGCTGCTGCAAATGTCTTGTGAGGTACATTCCAAAAGGGGCATTGTACTCTATAATGGGTCTAATGAGTGTCGAGTAGAGGGGAACAATAACCTCTTTTTTCCTGGATGAGAACCCTTTTATGTTGAGGTGTGCCACGTAGAAGGACTTCCTGACTAGGTGTGTAGAACAATTCCAAGACAGAGGTATGTAGAACCGCTTCAAGACAGAGGTGTGTACAACCACTCAATGACAGAAGTGTGTAGAACCACTCAAATACAGAGGTGTGTACAACCACTCCACAACAGAGGTGTGCAGAACAACTCCAGAACAGACGTCTGTAGACCAACTCCAAGACAAAGACTGAGGTGGGTAGATGCACTCAAATCCAGAGGTTTGTAGAACTACTCCAAACAGAGATGTGTAGAACCACTGAATCACAGATGTGTGTAGAACCACTTCAAGAGATAGGTGTGTAGAACCACTTAGTGACAGAGGTCTGCTGAAGCATTCCAACACAGAGATGTGTAGAATCACTTCAAGACAAAGTGTGTAGAACCACTCCAAAATGATCACTCCAAGACAGAGGTGAATAGTACCACTCCAAGACAGAGGTGTGTAGAACCTCTTCAAGACAGAAGTGCGTTGAACCACTTCAAGACAGAGGTGTGTAGAATCTCTTCAAGACAGAGTTGTGTAGAATCACTCCACAACAGCGGTGTGTAGAACCACTCAGTGACAGAGGTGTGTTGAACCATTCCAACACAGAGGTGTGTAGAACTATTCCACAACAGAGGTCTGAGAACCACTCAATGACAGAGTTGTGTTGAACCATTCCATCACAGAGTTGTGTAGAACCACTCCACAACAAAGGTGTGTAGAACCTCTTCAAGACAGAGGTGCATAGAACCTATTCAAGACAGAGGTGTGTAGAACCTCTTCAAGACAGAGGTGTGTAGAACCACTCCAAGACAGAGGTGTGTAGAACCAATCCACAACAGAGTTATGTAGAACCACTCCACAACAGCGATGTGTAGAACCACTCAATGACAGAGCTGTGTTGAACCATTCCAACACAGAGATGTGTAGAACCACTCCAAGACAGAGGTGTGTAGAACCTCTTCAAGACAGAGGTGTGTAAAACCACTCCATGACAGAGGTGTGTAGAACCACTCCACAACAGAGGTGTGTAGAACCACTCCACAACAGAGGTGTGTAGAAGTACTCCAAGACAGAGGTGTGTAGAATAACTCCAATATAACTACTCATAGACAAAGGTGTATCAAACCACTCGAAGGCAAAAGTGTGCAAAACCACGTCATGACAAAGGTGTGTAGAACCTCTCCAAGACAGAGGTGTGCAGAACCTCTTCAAGACAGAAGTCTGTAGATCAACTCCAAGACAGAGGTGTGTAGACCCACTCCAAGACATAGGTGTGTAGTCCCACACCAAGACAGATGTGTGTAGACCTACCTCACAACAGCAGTGTGTAGAATGACTCCAAGGCAGAGGTGTGTAGAAGTACTCAATGAAAGAGGTGTATAAAACTACACCAGGACAAAGATATGTACAGCCACTCCAAGACAGAGGTGTGTAGAACCAGTCCAAGACAGATGTGTGTAGAACCTCTGCAAAACAGAGGTGTGTAAAACCACTCAGTGACAGAGGTGGGTAAAACTACTCTAAGACAGAGTTGTGTAGAACCACTCCACAACAAAGGTGTGTAGACCCATTCCACATCAGAGATTTGTAGAGCCACTCCACGACAGAGGTGTCTAGAATCACTTAGTGGCAGAGGTGTGTAGAATCACTCCAACATAGAGGTGTGTAGAACCACTCCACAACAGAGGTGTGTAGAACAATTTTAAGACAAAGGTAAATAGAACCACTCCATGACAGTGGTGTGTAAATGCACTCAAAGACAGAGGTATGTAGAACTCCTCCAAGACAGAGATGTGTAGAACCACTGAACCATAGAAGTGTGTAGAACCACTTAAGGAGAGAGTTGTGTAAAACCACTTCAAGACAGAGGTATGTAGGACCACTTAATGATAGAGGTGTGCTGAAGCATTTCAACATACAGTGTAGAACCACTCCACAACAGTTGTGTGTAGAACCACTCCAATATAACCACTTCAAAACCGAGGTGTGCCAAACCACTTCATGACAAAGGTGTGCAGAACCACTCCAAGACAGAGGTTTGTAGAACCTCTTCAAGACAGAGGTGTGTAGAACCATTCAATGACAGAGCTGTGTAGAACCAGTCCAAGACAGAGGGCCATAAAACCACTTCACAACAGAGGTGTGTAGAACAACTCTAGGACAAAGGTCTGTACATCCACACCAAGACAGAAGTGTATAGAACCACTTCAAGACAAAGGTGTGTAGACCAACTCAAATACAGACATCTGTAGACCTATCCCACAGCAAAGGTGTGTAGAACCACTCCAAGACAGAGGTGTGTAGAACCACTAAATGACAGAGGTGTGCTAAAGCATTCCAACACAGAGGTGTGTAGAACCACTCCACAACAGAGGTGTGTAGAACCACTCCAAGACAGAGGTGTGTAGAACCACTCCAATATAACCACTCCAAGACAGAGTGTGTAGGATCTCTTCAAGACAGAGAGGTGCAGAACCACTCAGTTACAGAGGTGTTTAGAACAACTCCAAGACAGAGGTGTGTAGACCCACTCCCAGACATAGCTGTGTAGACCCACTCCAAGACAGTTATGTGTAGGCCTATGCCAGAACACCAGAGTGTAGAACCACTCCTAGACAGAGTTGTGTAGAACCACTCAATGACAGAGGTGTGATGAAGCATTCCAACATAGAGATGTGTAGAACCACTCCACAACAGTGGTGTGTAGAACCACTTCATGACAGAGGTGGGTAGAACAAACCCAGGACAGACATGTGTAAAACCACTCCAAGACAGCAGTGTGTCGAACCACTCCACAAAAGAGGAGTGTAGAACAACTTCAATACAAAGGTAAATAGAACCACTCCAAGACAGAGGTGGGTAGATGCACTCAAAGAAAGATGTGTGTAGAACTCCAAGACAGAAATGTGTAGAACCACTGAACCACAGAAGTGTGTAAACCCACTTCAACACAGAGGTGTGTAGAACCACTTAATGACAGAGCTGTGCTGAAGCATTCCAACATAGAGATGTGTAGAATCACTTTGAGATAGAGGTGTGTAGAACCATTCCAATATAACCGCTCCAAGACAAAGATTAATAGTACCACTCCAAGACAGAGGTGTGTAGAACCTTTTCAAGACAGAGGTGTGTAGAATCACTCCAAGACAGAGGTGTGTAGAACCTCTTCAAGAAAGAGGTGTGTAGAACCACTCCACGACAGAGGTGTGTATAACCACTCCACAACAAAGGTGTGTAGAACCACTCAATGACAGAGGTGTGTTGAACCATTCCAATACAGAGGTGTGTTGAACCATTCCAACACAGAGGTGTGTAGAACCACTCCACAATAGAGGTGTGTAGAACCACTCAGTGACACAGGTGTGTTGAACCATTCCAACACAGAGGTGTATAGAATCACTCCACAACAGAGGTGTGTAGAACCACTCCAAGACAGGGATGTGTAGAACCTCTTCAAGACAGAGGTGTGTAGAACCACTCCAATATAACCACTCCAAGACAGAGGTGAATATTACCACTCCAAGACAGACATGTGTAGAACCTTTTCAAGACAAAGGTGTGAAGAACCACTCCACAACAGAGGTGTGTAGAACCACTCAATGACAGAGGTCTGTTGAACAATTCCAACACAGAGGTGTGTAGAATCACTCCACAACAGAGGTGTGTAGAACAACTCAATGACAGAGGTGTGTTGACCCATTCCAACACAGAGGTGTGTAGAACCACTCCATGACAGAGGTGTGTAGAACCACTCCACAACAGAGGTGTGTAGAACCAATCTAAGACAGAGGTGTGTAGACCCACTCCAAGACATAGGTGTGTAGACCCACTCCAAGACAGACGTATGTAGACCTACATCACAACAGCGGTGTGTAGAACGACTCCAAGACAGAGGTGTGCAGAACCATATCATGACAGAGGTGTGTAGAACCACTCCAAGACAGAGGTGTGTAGAACCTTTTCAAGACAGAGGTGTGTAGAAGAACCACTCCAAGACAGATGTGTGTAGAACCTCTACAAGACAGAGGTGTGTAAAACCACTCAATGACAGAGGTGGATAGAACTACTCGAAGACAGAGATGTGTAGAACCACTTCACAACAAAGGTGTGTAGACCCACTCCACTTCAGAGGTTTGTAGAGCCACTCCAAGACAGAGGTGTGTAGAACCACTTAATGACAGAGGTGTGCTGAAGCCTTCCAACATACAGATGTGTAGAATCACTTCAAGACAGAGCTCTGTAGAACCACTCCACAACAGAGGTGTTTAGAACAACTCCCAGGACAGAGCTTTGTAGATCCACTCCAAGGCAAAAGTGTATAGAACCACTTAAAGACAGAGGTGTTTAGACCGGATTTATATTAGATACTAGAAGTTACTGAACGTCGAATACGATATGGTTGACACCATATCATCAAAGTTCAGTAACATTGAATACCTAGTAAAAAAAATTAAAACATGACAGGAAGTACAACTACTTGCTGTAAGCAGGGGGGCAAGCCCCCCTGCACCCCACACACCCCGCTACTTAAATATACCAACTATGAGATCGCACTAAAGTGCAGTAAAGGGAAATATTCCCTTTCCACATTGTAGTGCGATCTCAGAGTTGGTATATTTAAAGAGCAGGAGGTGCTTGCTCCCCGGCTTATGACAGCTACTTTTTGTCTGTTGTTTTTTTTTTGTTTGGGTTCAAAATTATAACACTTCAAACATACAAGTTCGATCTTGTGGTGTTCAAAGTTTTATACTTTCGATCACATAATAGGAACCCATGTAGACCAACTACAATACAGACATCTGTAGACCTACCCCACAGCAACAGTGTGTAGAACCACTGCAAGACAGAGGTGTGTAGAACCAGTCAATGACAGAGGTGTGCTGAAGCATTCCAACATAGAGGTGTGTAGCACCACTCCACAACAGAGGTGTGTAGGACCACTCCAAGACAATGGTGTGTAGAACCACTACAATATAACCACTCCAAGACTGAGGTGTGTAGGATCTCTTCACGACAGAGGGGTGTAGACTCACTCCACAACAGAGGTGTATAGAACAACTCCAGGACAGAAGTCTGTAGACCCACTCCAAGACAGATGTGTTCAGAACCACTTCAAGACAGAGGTGTGTGGAACCACTCCAAGACAGATCTGTGTAAAGCCATGCCAAGAGAATGGTGTGTAGAACCACTCCACAAGAGGTATGTAGAACCACTCCAAGACAGAAGTGTGTAGAACCACTGAATGACAGAGGTGTGTTGAACCATTTCAACACAGAGGTGTGTAGAACCACTCTACAACAGAGGTGTGTAGAAGCAATGCAAGACAGAGATGTGCAGATCCACTCCAATATAACCACTCCAAAACAGAGGTGTATAGAACCATTCCAAGACAGAGGTGTGCAAACCACTTCATGACATAGGTGTGTAGAACCACTCCAAGATAGATGTGTGTAAACCTATCCCACAACAGCAGTGTGTAGAATGACTCCAAGGCAGAGGTGTGTAAAACCACTCAATGACAGAGGTGTGTTGAACCAGTCCAACAAAGAGGTGTGTAGATCCACTCCAATAAAACAACTCCATGACAGAGGTGTATAGAATCACTCGAAGACAGAGGTGTGCAGAACCACTTCATGACAGAGGTGTGTAGAAACACTCCAAGACAGAGGTGTGTAGAACCACACCAAGACAGAGGTGTGTAGAACCTTTTCAAGATAGAGGTGTGTAGAACCACTCAATGACAGAGGTGTGTAGAACCACTCAATGCAAGAGGTGTGTAGAACTACAGGACAGAGGTGTGTAAACCCACTCCAAGACAGAGGTGTAGAGAACCGCTCCAAGACAGAGGTGTGCAGAACCACTTCATGACAGAGGTGTGTAAAACCACTCCAAGATAGATGTGTGTAGAACTTCTTCAAGACAGAGGTGTGTAAAACTACTCAATTACAGAAGTGTGTAGAACTACTCAAAGACAGAAGTTTGTAGAACCACTCAACAACAGAGGTGTGTAGAACCACTCCACAACAGAGGTGTGTAGAGCCACTCCAAGACAGAGGTGTGTAGAACCACTCAGTGACAAATCACTCCTGGACAGAGTTGTGAAGAACCAATCCACAACAGAGGTGTGTAGAACAAGTTCAAGACAGAGGTGTGTAGATGCACTCGAAGGGAGTGGTGTGTAGTACTACTCCAAAACAGAGGGGTGTAGAACCACTTAGTCACAGAACTGTGTAAAACCACTTCAAGACAGAGGTGTGTAGAACCACTTAATGACAGAGGTGTGTAGAACCACTCCACAACAGAGGTGTGTAGAGCCACTCCACAACAGAGGTGTGTAGAGCCACTCCAAGACAGAGGTGTGTAGAACCACTCAGTGACAAATCACTCCTGGACAGAGTTGTGAAGAACCAATCCACAACAGAGGTGTGTAGAACAAGTTCAAGACAGAGGTGTGTAGATGCACAGTGGTGTGTAGTACTACTCCAAAACAGAGGGGTGTAGAACCACTTAGTCACAGAACTGTGTAAAACCACTTCAAGACAGAGGTGTGTAGAACCACTTAATGACAGAGGTGTGTAGAACCACTCCACAACAGAGGTGTGTAGAGCCACTCCACAACAGAGGTGTGTAGAGCCACTCCAAGACAGAGGTGTGTAGAACCACTCAGTGACAAATCACTCCTGGACAGAGTTGTGAAGAACCAATCCACAACAGAGGTGTGTAGAACAAGTTCAAGACAGAGGTGTGTAGATGCACTCGAAGGGAGTGGTGTGTAGTACTACTCCAAAACAGAGGGGTGTAGAACCACTTAGTCACAGAACTGTGTAAAACCACTTCAAGACAGAGGTGTGTAGAACCACTTAATGACAGAGGTGTGTAGAACCACTCCAAGACCAATATTCCCATGTGAAGGTGAAAGCCCAAATTTCTTGCATATAATAGAAGATACCAGATTGTTTATACAGGGTGCAGTATACTGTAAGCCTTTCAACAGTTCCTGCTAAGAAGTAGCCTAGATTAGGCCATGATCCATGGAGGGATAAACATGAATTTCCCTTAACCCGAGGAAATTAAGAAATAGGGCTAAATGTTTGGTGAATGCTGTGTGAGCAGCAGAGGGCCTAAAGCACAAGGAAGTGAATTAGCAGCTAATCATCTGAAGAATTTCCATTTTCCACAGTAAAGGGGGAATGTGAAGGTGCATATCCCTCATGTAAAGCAAAAGCATGGTGGCTTCTGGTAAGAAATGTAGGGATACAGCAGGTAGAGTAAGCATCCCAAACTTTCTTATGGCTGAAAAATTATTTAGTTTTGATAGATCCAGAATAGGTCTCCACAACATGTCTTTCCTAAAGATCAGAAATGACCTGAAATAAAATCCTGTGCCTTCCTGTCTAGGACTGTTTCTGTGGAAGACGATGCCACTAGCTGTTTTTGTACTGGGCATGTCAATGAGACTTGGTCCATGGACGTTTGAGGCATTCCATGAAGGGTGGAAAACTTGAGTTTTTTCTTTTAACTTGATACAGTTAGCTCCTTCACATGCACATCTATGGTCAGGGTGAACCATTGTTCCATGAACAATGCAAGCCTTTCCCCTAACAGTTGGTAGAAAAAAACAGAGGACTACCATGCTGGTCCACTGTCAGAAAACACTGAAAACAAAGATGATGTAATATTGTTTACTGGACTAACATAAGTTTTGCAATTACTTGAACGTTTGGACTAACTGAAGTCTCAGTTAAGGACTACTCTTAGTCCAAAAGATCAAATATATGCAAAACCTACATTGGTCCAAAAGTATTACATTATTTCTGTTTCTAGTGTTTCCTAATGGGTGGGATGATTGGGCAGTTAATACTGTAAGGCAATATTTGACAGGAAGTAGGTCCATTGTCCCTGCTTCTCTTGTATTGCTTGCCTAGGCCTCTGCATCCCTAGCAAAAACCTTTGCTGACCTTTTTCTTTTCTACAGAATTGATTAGATGATTTCTGCTCCCTATAAAAAAGGTTGTTATTCCTTTAGAAAATTCCTTTATATTTTGAAATAGATGGGGAAGATAACTGCTTCCCCATGCCTGTAAAACAGGAAGGAAGTTACTGGTTTTAATTTGTCAATGGCCAACAGGTCAAGGTACATTTTACAAAAGTCAGAGAGCTCTTTGAAGCACTGCATAAACTTTTAAGTCAGTAAATTGGATTTTAATGAAAGGAGACATCCCATGATAGTGAGTGAGAAGATACTGAGTCTTCCTCATCTATGTTAAACACCAGAAGCTGAGTGAAATATGACAGGTCCTCACACTCATCTTTACCAACATCCAAACCCGATGATAATTTTGGAAAACATGTCCATTGTCCTTTTATATGAGGTCAATACTTACAAAACGGATGGCTTAGCAGGTGTAGACAAGGGACCATTAGTCCTTTACCAAACCAAAACATGCTTTGCTGTAAAGACCTTATAGTCAAGCAAGACCAAGACAGGCACAAAGAAAAGGGATATCTCTAGTATGGATGTCCAGTCTGAAGGAGAATAGGTTGGGAGTTCCGTTAGTGTAATATGTTGATTCATGTCAGAATTAACTACTCACTGCCCTGTGATACATGTTCTTGTGCGTAAATTGTAGTTAAGATACTGCAGGGAAACAGTTTCTCTCTCAGTGTGTGCTGCATCCTGGCCAGTAGTGGATGCTGGAGAAGCAAACCCCAGTTAAAACACAGCTGAAATTTCTGAATCTGCCTGGGATGGCACAGAAACTTTCACATGTTTATTGGTCACCAGAGGGGCTTTAACAAGTTACTGTAATTAAACAACCAGGTGCTGAAGCCAGTGGCTACCCAAATGGCCTAGTTGCAGTCTGTGAGGCCTCATACACACTGGCCACTCCTTTAACTTGGTTAGCTTCTTCATTTTCTCGTGGTCTGAAGTGTTATGTGTTTTCAGTTCACTAACTGATGGCACCGCAGAGAAAGAAGGGACAGGCATCCCCTTGGATAAGGAAACAGAAACTTTTGGCACTGCAAGTTTTTAGATTTTTAGCTCTATGAGGCAAGGTTTTCTTTTCAAAATAAGAGCAATCTTTGCAAGCGGAAATGTTTTGGCTTTCCAGACAAAACAAGCAGTGAAGATGAAAACTCACTGCAGGGATCTGTTGACCGCATGCACATATGCTGGAGGTCTTTCTTGTACATCATCAATCTCAAAATATTATCCAAGTGACATGTTCACAAAATAGGGGGAAATCACATCAGCCATCTTTCAAAATATTTTTTTTTTCAAAAAGGTACATACTTTTAAATGGAATTGAAGATAGCATTAATTATGGTGCCTTTTCTACTTGCCATGTTACTGATGGTCTTTGCTTGTCGAAGAAACTAGTCCACTTTGGCATCCCAATGTTCTTGATGTCATCTGGATTGGTAGATATTAGTCTACTGCTAATTTTTATGTATGATGAATGAAGTTGCAGGAGGAGATCTGTGATGAACATCTTTACAAGACACTGTTTCAGTACAATATAGCAGCATTCCCCTACATTTGCCCTGTGAGTTGTTCCCTGTATGAATATTGATGTTCTAATTATCTGAGATACTCATTCTATTTTGGACAGCCTAAACCATCAATTAAATCTTGCAAAGAAATACCAACAGAAGACAATCTTTTTAACTCTTTTTACTGCTAAATATGTCAGAGTTAGTAAAATCTTGGCTAGCATTTCCACAACTGATGTTTATCTAGTATGACTCCTATTATTTCAACTTGATATTGGCATTCAGCTAGAACTTCCTGCAGCTTATTTCCTTGTATTTTCATATGCATACCGTACCACTGAGCACACTAAAATGACACTCAAAAGTTACAGCCAACATTCCAAAACACTGGTCAAAATAAAATTCAAGATTTTTTTGTAGGGGTGGGGAAGCAAAGTACAACCCCCACCCTTGACAGACCTATTTATTAACCAGGTAAACCCAGTGGATGCAATGCTTCTTTATAGGGTCAAACCAGGAGAATGATGAAATGACTAACGTTGTGACAGAGCCAGATCATTGTCATATGGTGCCCTAGGCAAGGTAATGCACATGGACAGACAATTGCTTGCCAATAATTAAGATCAGGGTTTGACTCTGAGCAGTAACTTAACTAAACAGTGCCCCTAATTGGGGGATTACAGAAAGACACACACACAAGTGGACACACATGCACTTACACACACACTTCTGTTGAGAGCTATGCATCTTCTCACAGCTTCCTCTGCACACACTTCTTATGCTGAGAGGTATGGGGCTTGGCTGCTACTTAGTTTGCTCCAAATCCACTACCACATATTTTTCTAATGGGGCAAGTTTCTGGGGCTTACTGTACTGTGTGGTGGCAGAACTTAGAATGGTGTGTCTCCTGCAATATCTTACTGCTGGTGGTGAGTTGGAATTTATTATTTTTATTTACAGGAGATTTCATTGTCCCCTCCTGCCAATATGGGGACCTCCAGCCAACATGTGCCCTAAGCAACTGCCTAGGTCACTTAGTGCTGGATCCATCACTGCTTAGAGACACACAGTAGGTAGATAGACTGAGGTGTTAAAACCCTAAGTTACAGAATGTAGTTCACCAGCTATGTGTAGCCTTATCTCTCTGACCTAAACCTCCTGTGAGGCTGCTTACTCTTAGGGTAAAATAGAAAATATATTTAATATTTAGGAGCACCAAACTTGTATGAAATAAAAATGTGACATTTTATGACCCTTTCTCAAAGAAACAGACCCATTAAGGGCATGCAGTGTTTCTGCTACATGTCTTTATGAGTATATTCAAGCCAATAAAGTCAAACTCCACTAGTTGTGATCATGCATGTTTCAGCCTTTTGATGAACTCATCAGCAAAACATAATTGTCTGGCTGTACTTTACAAACACGTAGATTTGAATCAAGCATGATGTCCATAAACATTAAGGTGCCTGCAAATATCCCAACTAACATCCAAACTGAGGGGAAAATACTGCAAGAAAAATCCATCTAAGCTACCTGCTGTGCTAATTAGGTCACTAAAAAAGGCCACCTCATGCATGTCCACAGCTAGTGGTGTTTAAGTTCATTGGCCTGGATGTACCCATAAGGACATAAAAAGTCAATGGCATCTAGAGTCCTTGTAGCTGAAACCCTGTATATCCTTCTGGGGGCATTGGCATATATCCCATGGGTCTTCATTTTAGAAGGTTTAATATATTACACAGTGAAAAGTCTAGCCGGGCAGTTTTTTCTTGCAGTTTTTTTTTCTCAAAGACATAGCAAACAAAAATAGTGTTGATAGTAAAATGAGAGGGCCTAGTTTTGTTTCTATTTTCTAATACAATTCATCAGGTCTGGACTGAACTATAACCACATATCCTGTGTCATAATCTGCCTACTATGTTCTTCTTTTCATTGACACTTTACAGCTCTCTGTTGCTTTTCTTCATTTTCTATAAAAGCTTATGTGTTTTGAAACTGAAAAATAACTGCTTAATGTTTGAAGTTAATGCCTTTTAGCTGGACAACAACACTGTGTGTTTGTTTTTAAAGTACAACAGTCTAAGTCTGTCTCCTGCAGAAAGTGACTGTAACCTGCCCCAGAAATTATATTTGTACTCTACTGTGTCTTGCAGAGAATACGTTTTAAAGTTAATAAAGCAAATTATGTCAAATACAATGACAACAGCAACTAAGAAACAAATGAGATGATACAGCCATGTCCTCTTTTAGTATGGAGGCACTCAGTGACATAGCTTTATCCATACTAAAAGAACAATGTTCCTGGAACTCATGTATGATGGTTGTGCTCAGAAACCTCTGCTCCCTGGTGGTCTGCAGTGGAAATGGGAAGTCAGATTCCAATTTACTATAACCTTTTAGTGACAAGACAAAACCAAATGGTGGGTAATAAGGCATAAATATCCCTAGAACCTCTTCTGATATGGGAATGTACACAATAACCCCAACCCCTGGCCAGCAGACCAGGTACAAACTGGTCCACATGATTAAGCATACAGTATGTGTTACAGGCTGAAAATAATATAAATAGGTTTATGCATTGTTTGTAATAAGTCTGTAGATCTGTGTCATGTTTGACTTGTGCCAGTCTGACATTTTCATAGTAATTGTCCTGGCTGAAACCACACATACCGAATTGTAATGACCATTATTCTGAACATTCCATTCACAGAGGCATGGAAAGTGTTTTCTTAACCTCATCTGCTCCCTGGGACAAACTGAAACTAATTCAGGTTATAAGTAGGGAAGATATGACCCTGAGTAACCATGCTGGAAAAAAGGGTGATAATATTTATCTGTAACTGTATCGTTCCTGGGCATGTCATGTTGTTACCTGAGGATTCTCTCTGGTGGGTTACACTATAACATTGGGAATTCTGTTGCTAGGTGATATTAACCATTATTGGATATGGCACCCCCCCCCCCCACATGTACTTCTTCCATGTCCACATCAAATGTTTTGGGCTGGCCAGATCATCAGGAATTGCATAAGGCCTGGCCAGACTGCTAGGGTGCATAGTGTGTTAGTATGTATTCTTTGTTTCACTTATGACTGCCCTGTGAGTCCTAAAACCCCCACACCCCCAACTCCATATCTGCAGTAAGAAGATAGCATGAAGGGAAACCAGGGTCATCTAGATAAAAATTCATGTTAAGCACTTTCATATAGCTACTCCAGAGCACCAACTGGTCAAGACTGGATACCTCCCCACCCTAACACTACTCTTCTGTTAATTTATTAATACTATTACCCCAACAAGAGCTATAGGATTAAACATGTCTTATAGCCCTGGATGTCCTCCTACTTGAAAGAGGCAGAACTGAAAAGGAATGTAATTTGGGCCTGTATCTACAGGACAGCCTGTCTGCCAGCTATAGCATCTAGAAAGATAGATAAAGAACTGATGTAATCCAATGTTAGCTTCCCATATCAAGGAGTTCTTTCACAGCATGCAAGCAAACAATATTCCCTACTACAAAGTTCTGTCTAGAGGCAATCAGATAATTACATGCCCCATTGCTAAAACCATTCCACTTCTTTGTCCTGGCATTACATGTGTGGTATTTGCAAATTATTCCAGTCTTCTTTCAAGTCTGTGGATCTAACTGCCATGTTTGTTACACAACTAAAGAACCCTCCCTGTGAATTAGCGTGTTTTTTTTTTTTGGCATTATGAAACTAGTAGACTGGATGTTGAACAGCTCCTGACCAAAATGAAATAATTTGACTTACCTGCTACTGATGATGTGGCAGATATGTCTTTTCAGATGGTCGTACCTTACATGCCATACATGTTTAAACAGAAACGTCAGAGAAGGGTATGTCCCAAATTTCTGACAGGAGGCAGTAGTGAGTCCATTACACAAGAGTCTGTTTTATTTGGAATGCAACAGTTACAGACCCTGCTTACTGCTCTGTTCATTAGCCAACAGAGCAGAAAAATCTGTTCACAAGCATCTTAACAGATTTATTAGCAATAGTGAGCTATTAACTCCAATGTTATAGAGGGAGAAATCCCTGACTACAGCCCCACGCGACTCAGGTTCATTTAGCAGCTCAGGAATCTGTTTGAGCTGGCCCCATTCCAGAAGTGCAGGAACAGTGGATCCCAGACTGCATATCCAGACAGGGGCTTATATGAAAAGATGCACACTGGAAGAGATGTAGCCTGGAATCCCAAAACCATAAAGTGTTACTAGGCTAATGATCCAAGGGGGCTTTCTAAGCCTAGCCAAGTTTTTCTGAAAGATTAATGATGCCCTGCATCCAAATAGGACATTGAGGGTCATGGATTCATAAGCTACCTCTGTTCATAAGGAACATGGGTGCCAGCCCACTGCAAATTTCCTATTCCCCATCCACTTGTCTAAGCAGTGCTTAAACTAGGTAATAGGTGAACTCAGCTTCACATGGATGGAAACCCTGTTGCATAGGACAGGCAGTCTCTGGGACACATATCTGTCTCTCCAGCATGTTCTAAGTCACAGACAAAAGTCAGGTGCCTAGACCTTATATGTCTGGTACATTCTGACTTATGAATATGTAGGAGATTCATAAGTGTGGGTTTTGTGGATGCCTTGTAAGCCAGGCATACATCACCCCTCAGCAATCTATAGGAGACTGAGTAGATGTAATGGCTTTAAGGTGCTCTGCATAAGGCAGATTTGTTACGCCTTGTATTCTTTTTGTAAGGAAATTTTGAGGTCACTCTAGTTGGTGCATATGCCTGGTTAGTTGCATGCCAAAGGGAGCACTACACTCTATAATTGGTCTCGTAAGGGTGGAGTACAGTGGGATAATGACTGCTTTGGACCTAAATGCCATGCTCTTATTTATAAGTTGTGCAACATAAAAGGAATTCCTCACCACTGTGGCCATGTGGTGGTCAAAGGTAAGGCTACTGTCTGCCTGCGTACCCAGATCACTGACCACTGGGTTGACTCTAGGGGTGTATTATCAACATGGTAATTAGCCAGGATGGTTGATCTCCTAAATGGTACAATAATGCATTTCTTAGCATTGAGTTTAACACCATGACATTGACACCATTTATTAGTCAGAGATAGACCTTCTTGAAAACTGATAGTGTCTGCAGGGGAGTTGATAAAACCCCCCAACTTGCAATCATCTGCAAAATTAATGATCCATAAACCTTCAGCATTTGCTTCCATTTCAGAGAAATAGATGCCAAAAAGGAGCTGGCCCAATACCGAGTCCTTGGTGGAGGAGGCCTCACCTATTTTGACCTCCTGGGTCCTATCAGTGAGCCAGCTGGATATCCAGCAGGTGATAAAAGGGTTTATACCTAAACTAGTGAGCTTGCCTCTAATGCCTGAGTGGAGTATTATATCAAAAGCCTTAGCTAGGTTGAGGTAAGCTGTGTGCACAATTTTACCTTCATCCAGTACTTTGGTGACCCTCTCTCAAAAAATCCACCAGATTTAATAAGCATGACCTTCCTTTAATAAAGTCAAACTGTGATGTGTCCAGCATTTGCAGGTTACCTATGTCCTTATTTATCATGTCTATTATGATTATTTCCATGGCCTTACATATAAGGCTGGTAAGACTTATGGGACTGTAGTTACTCAGATCAGTGGTTGGACCTCTTTTGTTCAGTAGAATTACTGTAGCCATCTTTCATTCCTTAGGGACAAAACTGACTGAATGTTCCATTTGAGAAGTGATTCAAGTGGACCAGAGAGGCCATGTTTCATGTTATTTATTAAACATCCTGAGATGTTATTGGGAACCATTGATGCAGTGTTTTATGCCTTGGAAAGTGTATTAATGACCTGTTCTCTAGTAAAGGTTGGGAGGATTGTGCTATGTGATATTTCCTTCGGACTACTGGGGGGATTGGGGGGAGAAATTTGACCTGCACCAGTCAGCCAAAAGGTTAGCAATGGCCTCTGGTTCAGTGTGGGTGATGCCATTTACAATATGTTCTGTGCATTGTTGTGTATTTCCTCTGAAGTTACGAACACAGCTGTAGAAAGATTTGTGGTTGCCTTTTGTCTGATAATCTATTTTTTCTTCAAATTTAGCCTTTGAAGTATTAATTAACCCTCTTAGCTACCTGTTTAAATTAATCAGGGGCTTTTAGCATGTGGGGCTTTGTTCCTCCTGTGATTGGCAAAGATTGTTTTCCTTTGTTGTATAAACAATTGATAGTGTGATTTCACCAGGGTGGCTTGTCTTTTGTGTTTGTCTTATTGTTAATACAAGTGGGCACAGCTCGGTCTATACAGCTATCAATATGGTTGTACAGAGATTTTGTAAGTAGCTCTGTGCATTCTGTGGTGTTTACTGTTTTTGGGGGTGCTTGAAATGTAGCCAAGATGTTGCTTAGTAGAGAGAGAGAGGTGCGCCTTGGAATAGTTTCTAAAGGTTTTTGGTTTTGCTGGATCCCAGGATTTAATTTTTATTTCAAGTTATACTGCACTACTTATGGTCAGATATTAATAGCAAAGATATTATTTTGGGTAAGGAACACTGGCCCCCATTTTTGTGAGTACAAAGTCAAGGATGCTTCTACCCCTGGTAGGAGAATGGACAAACTGTTCCAAGATATTGGTGTCACACTGCCAGCCCAGTTATCGTGAATTTTGTAAATTCTATGTCATTTGTGAATATTGATATGATTTATACAGAAGTGTGTGTAAAGTGCTGAGCTAAAATGTAACCACAGCATGCCCCTATTGGAATATAACAGGAATGTACCTGCACTATTGTGACTGTTTACATTATATTTTTAATGGAAAATGGAACACAGGAGGTTAACTTAAAAAAATTCAGAGAAAATAGTTGAAATTAAAATTATTTTATTATTGCATCATAAAAGTTAGTTTCAGTTCAGCAAGGACACAGAATGTCTAGAACTAGGGTGCCTTCTGAATTGTTTTGTAAGTGTTTTATTGTTTTATGCCTCCTAGCAGTAGCAAACATCTGAAGGCTATGTATTTTCATATAGAGACATGCTAAATTCTTTTCGTTTCTGACAAAGGAGGTTTAGCTTTGGAACTAAAGTCAGCTAACCCAGCAGTAATGTTTGATATTGATTTAAGAACTCTCTGAGAGAGAGAGAGAGAGAGAGAGAAAGAGACACTCTGCATTTTGTATTTTGTCTTTGACCTAATGAACATCCACTCATCACCACATCTGCACTTGCCTTGCTGGAAGTACATTTTTAGGGCATAATATTTTAGATTCAGATATAAATATAGTAAAGTGTAGCTTAGATTATTTGAGACTGTCCTGCAATGTTGTTTTAAATATTTTCTGTGATTTTGAACTCTGATGTAACTGATTACTTAACGAGTATTGTCTTGTTCTTTTATTATTTATTATTAAATATATTTAAACATTTCAGTTGTGGCTGATATATGCAAGATGTATTTAAACTCTTAGAGTACTTGCATATCATGGTGACACTGTACAGGCCACTCCTAAATAGCCTTGGTCTTGGTCAGACTACCATTTGGATTAATAGTAACATTATACAGTAAGATTGGACACCCTTTGTTAAGGGTCTTAAAGTAGCTAAGTAGTGACTGGTGGCAGTGAAAACTAGCTTATAGTCTGGGCAGGAGGGGGCATAGCTAGTAAACCTGTGCCAGCCTTTCCCAGTCGTGTATGCGTGTCATACCTCTCAACCTGGAAACATCAAAAATCTGAGCAAGGCCCATGAAAAATTGCTATAAATCTGTATGCTGATTAATATAAAATTTGCATGCATAATTATGTAACCCCACCCACTCCAGTGGAGTTGTGGGATATCAACTTTCAAACGCAAACTGAAGAACAGACAAACAAAATATGGCCCCAGAGACCCAGACCCTGTAGTAAATGTTAACCAGTTGTTGTGTCTTGTTGTGTCTTTCGGCTTTTCCCGGTTAGGGGTCGCCACAGCAGAACTCCGATCCACTAATGATTGGCAGTAGATTTTTACGCACTGGCTTGCCGGGCCTAACGCACAACCTTCAACAAAGGAACGCCCATTCATGCATGTCGCCACACAGAAGACACTCTAACTGAGAATCGAACGGGCAACGTCTAACTGTGAGGCAACAATGCTACTGCAGCACCACCACCGCTATGTGGGTTTTATAGTAAAAGCAGGGCATTTAATGGTAGGCAATATTCTAATCTTAGCAAAAGAATATTATAGTTTTCTAGGACCTCCAAAAGTCATTATTCATGGCCTACTGATCAGGGGTATACCTACAGTTCATGCCGCCTGGGGCTGTCTTTGACTTTGCCGCATTTCCCCCCCTCACAAAATCATGATCGAATGGGGGCTCCCCATTATACAGCCCTCCCCCCTGCAGCCATTCCAAAGTCCCATTACTTGGCTCTTTCCCCCATTTATCATAAATGCTGCAATGTGCATACTGCTTTACATCTACGATGATTTGGATTTCATTTAAAACTTTTATTTTGCATTTTATAGCACAAACACTAACAGACATCTGCTAAACAAAGCAATGCAGTCTCACAATGAAAATAGACTTAGCATTAAACTTCTCTGTCCTTGAAACTCACATTCATTGAAACAACATTGAAACCAACATTCATAGAAAATACATCTGGCCAGTGGCAGATAAAGATTACCTTAGGAGTGTTTTTAAATCATAGGCCCCTTGCACATGAAACATACATGTGTTCTTTGATACACCTTCCTGGTTGTATTAAATTACATTCATTGTATAATTCAGTACAGCTGCTTGGTTATTTAAATTTATTGTTTTGGACATTTTTCCGGTAAACAATGAAACAAAATGCATCCGCCAATAATGACAAAACTGGGCAATTCAGAACATTTCCATCATAAAAGTCTACTCAGACTTCTACAATCCACCAGTATCAGTAAACATGCACAATCTCTGCAGAAGTATAAGTCACATAAATAATTCTACATTGAGATCTGTAACTAAAGAGGTTGCTGCTAGCAAACAACTTTATATTTCATTGTTTCATCTACAAATAAATGTTGCCCTTGAGGAATAAATTGCCAATGTTACATTAAAAAAATAAGCTAGTAATATTGCAATAGGGAATGGATGCCAAAACTGATAAGAGGTTCATAGTTACTAGGTATCTCCACCAAAGAGGACATTCTCAGGACTGCAGCATCCACCCTCTCTAAAAGTACAAGACAGTACAGCATCAGCAATTCATCTACATACTGTGGGAGTAGAACCCATAGCCTTCTGGATCAAAAGTAAGCATTCTACCTGTTGTGCTAATACCAACATGAACAGTTTTGGCATAAGCAGTGCTAAACTTCTCTCCCCTGAAGAATAATCCAGCACAAGAAATCTGGAAAATGCCAAAGTTTACTTGGGGGGGGGACGACAAAGGCCCAAAACCAGGGACACATTTTAAAAATTTCTTGTATAATCTTAGAAAAGCTGCTAGAATAAAATGTTTTGTTTTGCCATGTATTTCTTGAAAGACAGGAAGACTGAAACTTTAATGGCTATAATTATTTAGTGATTTCAGTTCTCACTGATTACCAGAAAACCCCACAATTTAAGAAGAACAGACCAAAAGAATGCAGCTTACAACAGATTTCGCAGCACACCAGAATGCAGCATACAACAGATTTCACACACACCACACACCAGAATGCAGCTTATAACAGATTTTACATATACACCAGAATGCATCTTACAACAGATTTCATGCATACACACACACACACACACACACACACACACACACACACACACACACACACACACACACACACACACACACACACATATACCAGAATGCAGCTTACAAGTTCACACACACACACACACACACACACACACACACACACACACACACACACACACACACACACACACACACACACACACACAGACACACACACACGCACATCTATTGTCTGAGGATGAGAGGTGTACAATATTTAATGTGGAAACTGAAAAGGTGTTAAGGTTACAGTCATCTGTTTGTGGCCAGACTACCAAAAAACACACTAAATGAAATCATAAACAGTTAAGAGAATGCCAGTCCCTCTCTCAATCTCATTATAACTCAGGAACTACTTTAATCGTTGAAAGCCAGGGATGAAGCAGTGGGAGCATGGGTGAAATAAAAAAGAATCAGAGACATTCTTTTATCATATGCTTATTTTCTCATCTCATCCCAATGATGATAAGTCATTTGAAATGCATGCTCTTCTGCGGCTCCACGTTCAAGTTCAAACACTACATAGACAAGGATAAAACACAGACTAAATTAGGTGTTTGCTACTACAAGAACAGTACCATAAAGGACAAGCCCAACAAGGAAATCTACCCAAACTCAACTGCTTGCCAACACGAAAAAAAAAAAAAAAAAAGACATTTACACCGAGTCTGTATTTTGCAGGGAAATACCCATTAAAAGAAGGAAGACATCACTAAAAATGTGCCTGAAAGTGCAAGCAAAGTAAAACACCTAAATAATGGATACCCAATTACAACCTAAACTGCAGTTGACAGTGACCCAAGATTGAACCCAGCGGCCGGATCAGCAATATCCCACTTACTCACATATACTGCAGAGTGCTAGGAGCAACAGTCTCACTTCCTACAGGGATAAACACTTAATAATTATATACAAGCACACACGCACACACACACACACACACACACACACACACACACACACACACACACACACACACACACACATACAAGTACACACACACACATATGCACACATGCACGCATGCACACACGCACGCATGCACACACACACACACACACACACACACACACACACACACACACCCTACATCTGGTGCAGCATATGAAAATGGCAGCTCTTCCATTCCTCCGTCGGCAGTTCACACACCCCCTTCCTTCTCATCGGCAGTAGCACAGCATAGAACAGCCTCACATCTTCATTCCAGTCTGAAGCTCAAGCTCATTTATATCCACCACCACAGTGATTAAAGACTCGCATCGTGACTAAACATACGGAAAGCTTATATATCCACCACCACAGTTATTCTCGCTAAACATTCGGAAATGGACTCGTGTTGAGCAGCCGGAGTCCGACAGGCTGGCAACCATCTCACAGAGCTGACGTCATCACATGTGTTATGACGTCAGCTCAAAAAAAACAGGATTTAATTTTTAAAATAAAAGTGCCAGGAAATCAGGAATTAAGGGGTGCCACTCGGGAATTGTGGCACCCTATTATTTGGACCCCCAAACTCAGTTTTTACCGAGTAATTCGGTACAGTTGAAAGGTATGTTCTGTGTGTGTGTGTGTGTGTGTGTGTGTGTGTGTGTGTGTGTGTGTGTGTGTGTGTGTGTGTGTGTGTACATTTGTATATAAATCAAATCTCAAAGAATGTGTGTGTCAGCTACTTGGTCAGGGACACAAAACACTGGTTGGATAGAGAGGGTACTGGAGATCTTGGTTTGGCCACTCGGCTGCGATCTCAACCCTATAGCTATGCCAGTGGGAAGTCTTATTGGGGATCTGAAGAAAGAGGGAGAAACCATTCCCAGACTGACTGCGATGTCTGTGTGCTCTTAAGGGAAATTGCACTTTACTGTGTGTGTACTTCTCATCCTCCCAGTGTGTACGTCCCCCACTGTTGCCAGTGGTGAGGATTGAGGCTCTTTGATTACTGGGCCAGTGCAAGGGTGTCACAGTTGGTATTAATAAAGTTTAGGAATTGCTGGGCCAGTGCATTAGAAGTGTGTAGGATTCCCAATCTGTGAATGGGTAGTTCTGATCCGTTATGAATATCATATTGAGTTGAATAATGAAAAACTCTAGTACATTGAGATAGGTAGTATGGGTTTCCTGTGACATGGAAGGACATCTATATGTTGTAAAGACAGGGTATGGCACCCTGTCTGTGTTGAGTTGAACATGTATGAGTTCCAGTGGGTCATACACTAACTAATCTGGATGTGAGATTAGCCTTAATATAGACTGACACTCTTCCACCTTTAGTTTCTTCCTGTGCAGTAGCTGGTCTAAAGGTGTGAATGATAAAACTTTGCATTGCTGGGGTACTCTGAGTGATTTTAAACCATGTCTCCATTACTACACAGATGTATACACTCTCCAAGAAGAGAAGGGCTAGCAGGGAGTGGAGTTTCTTGTTAAGACAGCAAGCATTGAGCAGTACCACCTTCAGATACTTCTTCATAGGTTCAGTTAAGTTGGTATGTTTATCAGTTTGGCATTGCCTAAAAAAGGCACTATGGGGGTTGATAAAGTGTTTTCGAATATCTGAAAGCCTGGGGAGAGGATAAGTGCAGACCACCCCTGGCAAAGCAGCATGGTCTGTCAACCATGTCCTCCCAGGCTGTCAAATATTGTACCCCCTGGATTGACAGCAGAAGCTAAGCCAATTGCTAAAATCAATCATTTGCTGTGGGTAATGTAGCATCATCTTTGGAGAAGGTAATATGCTGCTCAATGCGAGGCTCATACCCACCTAAGGCACATAATCGTGAGCTCAATCATGTCATGCTTCATATAGTCAAGGGAGGTATGTCGCAGATCATTAACACCCACATGAACTATGACAGAGTCATACCGGTACCTGTGGTTCAATGTCCTGAGTGCCTATGTAACCTGACAGATCCTAGCCCTGGAAAGGAAGGTAAACATGACTCTCTCCTTACTCAGTCTGATGAGGGGGACATCAGTGTGCCTCACTATAGAATCACCAATGACTGGGAAGTTTGGTTGTGTGCCAGTTTGCCCTAAGGGCTTAGCAGTGGAGGCATTGGATACAATGTTACTATGTGTAGCTGCAGGTGGTGTTTTAACAGAGTGTTTACATAGGTTCATAGGTTCATAGGTTCATACTAGGCTATCTGCCCAAGGGCATTTATAAGCCTAGCCCATAGTTATGTGGCTTTCGCCACCCCTTTAGTTTGAATAAAACTATGCCTATTATTTTGCTGTGCCTCTGTCAAGCAGTGACACTGAAGTAATCCCTGGGGTATATCTGCAATCTCCCATCCATTGGTCAAGATTCCTCTTGAACAAGGCCAGCGAGGTGCTCTGCCTCACATGTACCGGGATTTTGTTCCACAGCATAGGGAGTCTCTGGGTGATGAATCTGTCCCTCCAGCACGTTCTATTAATAACCGTGTCAAGGTTTAAGTCTCCCGCCCTTGTGGTTCTGAGGGATCTAGATTTATGGCTGAGGACCCTTTGTTTGATTGTACTGTACAAGAGGTCTTAGTATTTTAGGAAGGTTACCTGTAAGTGCCTCACCATAAGTAGTTTTATGTGTAGGGTCTTTAATCTGTGCAGTAGGCATGGTGTACGTATGACAACCTCTATAGGATTAGTTTTGATTATATGAGAGAGATTTGCCTCCAGTGTTAAAGTGTATTTACACCTCTCATTTACACTATCTGTTTTATTAAGAATAAGTGGGCTGTTGGTGTACTTTTATATTAGTTAGTCATGCTTGTCTCTTTTTCTGCATTTACCCCCCCCCCCCCATTACACCATTAGGTTTAAATGTAACGTCATGTTGATACTTTCAAACTCTTCTTTTAGCATTGCTGCCCCCCCATGTGCTGAAATAGAGTCAATCCATTCAGAACACGCTAACTTTACTCACGTGCTTCCGTATGCTTTACTGTTCCACAACTTCCCCAACTACAGATCTCTATCCACAGCTAAATGGCTTTATTCAGTCCTTGCTGCCCTTGTTGGTTTTGAACACATATCTTATCCTTAAGTAGGCTGATATGATTTTTTAACCATCCACCTGATCCTTAGTTCTCTTGTCTTTCTGACTGCTTCATCTGCAGTCTTCATTGTTAATTCATTAGCTTTCATATGGACCACTATATGTAGATATTCCTTGCCTTTTGCAACCTCCCTGGCCACAGTTTGGCCTTTTCCAGATAGTTTCCTTTAAGTGACTATCTCAGAACCCATTCAATTCCTTTTATATTTTCTCCTTCTCCATTTGACCCCATGAGTGCTTAAGTACCCTGCCACCAGTGTCCCTCCTGTCTTTCTCTCACTTAGGTACCTGACCATTCTCCCCAGCCTGCCTTCTTTTCTGGCTTCCTTCTAAACTTGCCTTCCTTCCTGTTAGACTATCCCTGCCTCTCCTCAGTCATTGCCTTACTTAGATCCTTTTCCTCTTCTTCACCATAATTTCCATTTGTTGTCCTTATCCTACCTCTCGCTGTATCTACTCTGCCTCTTTTTAAGCTTTTGAATCTCTAGTTATTCTTCCTCCCTTAGATCCTTCATCCTTCCCTTTGTTGTATTGCTGTCCTTTTCTGTTACTTTTTATTCTTCCTCCATACCTTCATTTCCTCACTACTATCTTCCCTAGCATTCACTTCCTGCTCTCTTTCTCTCCATCTTTCTCTCTCTCCCCTAGTCTTCATGTCTGTCTGCCCACTTTAAGTTCTATTATCTGGCTGGGTATTGCCTCGGAGTACCTTTACTAGTTCTCTAAGTTCCAAAACTTCCATCTTTGAACACCTTAGCCTCCAACAATTCTTATATTCACCTGGTTCTCCTTTGACTTCAGTCTCTACAGACCTACACCTTAATTGTGTTGGTTTGATTTGGAGTACATTCAGTGGTTGGATGAGCTGGCTGGCTGCCTGTTATGCTATGACTAGATAATGCTTTGTTTTCATTAATCTGTAAATTAATTAGTCTAAACTTATGTCTGCCATTTGGTCACAGAGGTAGTATTTGAGTGACTGACAGGACACCCTTTTCTATTGATTTGTTGAATCTGTTTCTTTACATTTGACTTCTCCCCTTACCAAAACAAAGTTATGTGACAAGGTCTTCTCTGAATTGGATAGTGTTGTCTGAAATGCCTTTCCAAATGACTTAAGCATTAATATTTCCAGCTAGACACTGTAAGATCCCGTTACTGAACTAATGTTTACTTATAAGGGTCAGAGAGTATGGGACCTAATATAAATTAAACAGACAGTACCAGTGCTTAACGATTTTTATGATTCCTTCATGGCTAAGCACAAATTCTGTTTACAAGCACGGTCTTTGTACTCTTAGCCCCCCCACCCCATAGGAGGAATTTCTTGCCTGCAATGATCTGTCCAGGATATAAGAGGCAATTATTGAATGTTATAATACTGTTTAGTCAAAATGAACTTCAATACACTTGAATTTGAATTATTCTTTGTATTTTAGTCCTTATTAGGTATTAAACATATTAATCTGTTTTTAGGTATTGTGGATTATTTTGCTTAGTCAGGCACCAAATAAATAAAAATGTTGACTTATCTAGAATTATTCTCTGGTGACAGAAGTGATTATGCCACATCACCTGTCATCTTCTGAGCACTGATAAAGATCGATACCTGAATCATGTGCCTTGTATAAAAACTTTTTACTTGGCTATTTCTTCTATCTAACTCTTAGGCAATCTGGATTTGAACCGAAATCACTAGTGTTGCAAGCTGGAGCATGATTGCATCATTACATGGTTGATGCTGCTTCTAATAACAGCAATGCTTGGGTTTTACATTTATTTTACATTTATTTGTGTCTAGTACATTTTGCATATGAGGGCATCTCTATCCTGGACAAACACAGCAGATATCAGAAAAAATCACTGTATGACCCCAATAACATGCATATCTATTGCTGCTTTTATACCATGGGATCACATCTTGGTGTTTTTGTCGTTTATTCATATTTACAAATAAGAAATCCTTCCTTGGTCTGAGCTTCTCAGATTTATTGTGCATTGTAGATTGCTGTTCATTTTGTTTGAACTATAACTCATTTTCAGTTTAAAATGTTATTTGGTGCAGGTATAGGGTGTTGTATTTAATAAACTTTGTTTTATTATTTGTATACAGTAAAATATCTTTTTTCATTCCAAAGTCTGTTATTTGCTCTGTATGCTTTTTGGCACAGCCCTTACATGGTTGGAACTGTCACATTAGGTCATGTGATCCATTTGGAATTTAACAAATTGTATTTTGTAAAGTTGGAGCTCAGATTCAGTATATGGAAACTAGTAGAGGCATCCTAGGCATCAGGTAAAATTGTATCTCCATTAAAGTTCTTGGTAATGTGAACTATCTATTTGTTGTGGACCTGCTGCAGTGTCTGGTTTGTTAAGGACTTTCCCACATTTTAAGTGCAATTTGAGAACTGAACCAGCATGTAGGAGGTGTGATGCTGGCACAGTGGACAGAAACCTACTCCTCCCATTTCCTATATTGGTTTATTAATCTGTTGTTAACAGTTAAACCAAGATTAGCAAGGAAAAGAATACAAAGACAGTTTTCATTTTACATATTAGCGTTGGTGATCATAGGATCATAGGAAGTTACTAGAGTAATGGCCCTGGGGCCCTTATAAGCCTAGCCAAGAGTTTATTCCCAAAAAAGAAACCTCAGTCAGTACCCTGTTAATGAGGGACACAGGTGAAGCCCCTGGGAAAAAAATTGTGGTTTCCCATCCATTCATCAAGGTTGCACATGAAGAGGGTCAGCGAGGTACTCTGATTAGTGTAACACATTTGTATCAAATAAATTATCTGCATGTTATATACTTATAACCTCATAGATAACTTTTATTTTGTGAGCATCGATCAGTTCTTTTATACTGGTATACTTACACCATTGTATCATGTAATTTTAGTGTTAACAAAGAGCTGGCAAAGCTTGACTAAACACAAAATTCCCTGTTCCAAATGCAGAGCACTTCTTTATGTAAACCAGCCAGCATTTAAGTGCCTGTTAAGGATTGTTTTGATGTTCTTAACTAATGCAGCTTGTAATATAGGGTTCCAGAACCCTACAGTAGCAGTTCCTAACCAGTTTTGTTCCAAGGCACCCTTAACAATGTCTGGTGTTTGGCCATATAAAAATAATGTCTTAATGAGATTTATATTACTGGTAGATCAAGAGAAATTTACTTGTAAACCCCAAAGCAATCAATCATTAGCAACATGCAGGCACACAATGAGGATTGATGTGATGCTAATGGCAACTTTGCATGGTATTTGATAGAATGTTAGTACTAGTTGGTACATTTGATAAATGCATTTCTAAATCTAATTCAACTGACAACAGAAGTATTTACTTTTTGTAGTTTCTGTGGGCAGAGATTTGTCACAAGAATATGTTTTGTTAAACTGAAATATGCTGAAAACTTTAATACCAATCAGTGGGTATTTTTTTATTTCAGTTATTATCCAAGTCACTTACAGCTTTGCTTGCAAACTTCAACTGTAGTATCTTTCAGTAATAAACTCCAACTACTGATAAAACAAATTTCTGATACAGTCTTCACTAGATGCACCCAGGCTCAGAAAGTAGTGATGAACCTGCTTTTCCAGGTGTAACAAATGTTCAGCAATAACGTCATGCCTTATAATTCTGCCAGGATTAGTTTTATAAACTTGTGCAAACAGAAACAAGACTTGCTTCTACTTCTTGCCTTCCTATTAAAATGTCATGGTGGAAGGTTTCAAGTTTGCCAGTAGCTTAAAGCGTATTTATGTTGTTGAATTTAGTGCATTCAAAAACTATCATCAAAGTACGAAAGCTTACAGCACAAAGACAGGTAATGCAACAGCTTTATGAAGAGTTTATCAAGATGTTCAGTCAGGAAGGACTGATATAGCTCATTTATAGAGGTGCTGCATAAGTATGCATGAGCATATACTCTGCTTCTGGATAGCCATCCTTCTTCGGTATGCATTAAAGTGCATAGTGATCGATACTTAGATGCATGTCCTGCACTGAGTGCATGTCCTACACTGACCGTCTCAAAAAACTCCAGCTTTACTGTGTAGCATATCGTCTACTCCGAGTGTGATCTCTGCCTAACATATAAAGCTATGTCAAACCCAGAGCTGTTGGACATGCTACACCTAAAGAAATCCCAATCCCTCCAAGTTACATGCTCTAGGGACCTAAATCTTGTCACCACAATAAACAGGACATGCTGGAGGGATAGATTCCTGTCCCAGAGACTTCCCATACTCTGGAACAGGCTATCCATCTATGTCAAGCAAAGTTCTTCATTAGCACTCTTCAAGAAAAATCTTGATGAGTGGATGGGAAATATGAAATACACCATGGGGATCACTTCTGTGTCTCTGCTCGACTGTGGCACAGGAAAATAATTTTCTTGGGTGGCATAAGCCAGGGAACCTTGTTGGCTAGGCATACATAGGCCCTTGGAACAATAGCCTAGTATCTACCTATGAACCTATGAACCTATGTGATACAATATCTTTTACAATCTTAATCATGTATCTAAAAGCCATCCTCAAATATAGCCTCAGTGTCTTGGCAACTAACTCTTTTCTGTGTATGAAGCAGTGAAATGTAATTATGTGAGGGGATTTTCCTGTTTGACAAGAGCTGGAGAAACTTCTGTAGCAGTCCTAGGTCAATTAATTGTAACTGATAAACAATGAAACACAACTCAATATTGTCCACCAACCTATCAAATCTGCTAGGCATTTTCTGTACTCATACCATTTTGCTAAGGCCTGGAACTCCTTACCTGTAAACATCTCCCATCTTCCCTCACTTCCTTACTTCTATCCATTTCTCTCCCCTGTTTTTTTCTCTATGTATACCATACACCTGCTTTTCCTATCACTGCATATTGCAATCCCTGTGTATAATATACTAATTTACCATACATTTTCCTATAAACTGGCTAAAATTTCTTCAGATATTAACTTGCATCTATCCTTAACCAATGCTTTCATATTATGGCTAATTTGGTATAATTATTTAAACTGTAGATATTCTGTATTATTTTTGAAGATTGTAAAACTGTTGTTCTTAAAATATTTTGCAATACTTTGGAGCTTTTCTCCCCAGGCCTTCGCTAAAAATTCACTCCTACCCAGTCAATCTTTCCCAGTAATCAAATGTCAATAAATAAATATGTCATAATCTCTAGTGTGAATTAGCCCCTTGAAACCAGATATTGTCATGTTAGTGTAATGCCATTAAAAACTGTACAAAAGACATCCATTGCGTGTTTCCAGTAATGTCAGTAGACTAACCTGATTTAAATTATTCTTTTTGTTAATAGTAGACCATTTTCAGCAATAATCTAGGTCACAAGGCAATGTATGTAGACAGTTTATTAAGCAACAAGTCAACCACTGTGTTTCTTGGAAGGGGATGAAGGAAGAGTGCCCATAAAAAAAAACTGCATAAATATGAGAAGAACATACAAATTTCACTGACACTAACTGGAAGTCAGAATTGAACCCTGGACTCTGATCCCTGAAACTCTGAAGCTCTGAATATCTACATAAATGTCATTTATGTCATCAGACATAATTTGAGTTCATCTTGAAACAGTATTTTCAATTACATCATTTTTGCATCTTTGCCACACATTGGTTTTACTATCAATCTGCAAGCAGTCATTATCAAATTATCTTCAATAATGTGCAAATTTATTGCTCTGGTTGCAAGTTCTGCCACTGGAAAGCTACCCAGTTGTACCTTTTCTGTGACAGTTGGAAGTTTTTACAAGGAATTTTTGCATCTTTCTGCTAAATTTTAGGTAAACATTTGAAAGAGGTCTGATCATTACTCAGGAAAACTGAATGTTTTGACTGCAAGTGACAATGAAACTTGCTTAGCAATGGTATTGGGCAGCGAGTCACTGCATACTCAAAATGACTGATGAGTATCATAGCTCGACTAAGTGCTCATACAGTGGCCTTTTGATTGACACGTTATCAGAATCACTTGGTACTAGGTGGACATTTACAGATGTGACCAGTTTTTTGCTTGAATGTAGTAGACAGCTTGTATTGCAATCATCCTTGCTTGCTTTATCCAATGTTAGAAAGTCTGTTTATATCAGAAAAAAAAGTCCTTTATTCATTCATTCAGAACTGCAGGTATCCAGAGTGAATGTAAAAGAGTTGCAGCAGGTCACCATGTTTTCAAAGACATGCAACATATCTGCAGAGCACAAGTCATCCTTTCTTAATTTGTTTTTTAACATATGGCTAGAAAACCTATATCCACAGTGACTACAAGAAAGAGAGGTATGGAGAGGTTACCATGCATTCACATACATTCAGTGCAGACCTCTTGACCTCTTAGCATAAGAATTCTGGACAAAGCCATAGGTACAATTTCTTAAATACTGCACTTACAAACTTAGAAACTTGATAGAATAACGTGCTTTGTATTGTAGTGTATTTTCTGAAGGATTTGAAGTCTGAAAATCAAATGCCTCTCATAATTTAGTGACTTCAGTACTCTGTAATATAACAGAAAAACACACATTTTTGTGAGGAACTGACCAAAAATATGAGACAAAAGTCTGGGCATTCAGTGAAACTCTGAACTGTTAAGAGGTATGATTTGGGGTGCCTAAAGAATCAAAGTTGCTCATTCTTTAACTTATGGCTAATGTGCTTTCACTCACAGTAACTGCAACAGAATGATAGTACATAAGGGTACCTGGAGACTCAGAACCTTTCATTCTTAATTTAACATATGGCCAGTAAGCCTTCCTTCACACTAACTACAATAGTATACAGAGATGGATCTATATTATTTCATCGAAAGTGTATTTCAGCGAACACCTAATAATCGACCCCATTCAGTGAAAATCGCTTCTGTGATTTGCTGAATTTACCAAGGGCAACAAAATACTTTCCCCACAGCAAAATGGATGAGCATCTTTATAAATAAAACCCACCAAAGTGGGGGGGGGGTTCTCCCTTCACAGCCTCTGATGTGAGGGGTTGTGCCCCCCACACTGCTCCTAACTATAGCTCCAAGATCACACTACAATGGAGAAAAGGGAAAATTTGTGTAGTTGGCCAACTACTTCTTTGCCCTTGGTAAATTCAGTGAATCACGGAAGCAGTTTTCACTGATTAGGGGTCGATGATTAGGTGTTCGCTGAAATACATTTTTGGTGAACTAATATAGACCCACAGAGACTAGTATTCCTTTAAAAATATTCAATGTACCTTGAGGTCCAGAATCTTTCATCCTTAATTGAAGGCATGTTTGAAAAGTTATCAACCACAGTGGTTACAGCAGAGACGCAGAGGTTGCTAAGCTTTTCTGGGAGCTACAGTTTAGAGGTGGATTTGAATAAAAGTTTTCTTTTTCTTGTAGATGTCATCATTTCTGTTGCTGATACCTATTCACAGGGGTCTATATTATAACATCGAAGTCTTAAAACTTCAAATGTTATAATATTGAACGCTATGCACCGAACGCTGAAAATACAGAAGCTGCAAAATATCGAATACTTTCCTAGGGAAAGTATTTGGTGGGCCATTTCTGGAGCTTTGCTATTTCCTCAACTGTGGATCGAAGGTTACGCACCGGGTTAAGGTAAGTGTGCGAACGAAGGTGAGTGTGCGATAGGGACCTTAGGGTTAGGGACCGGGTAAGGTGAGAGTGCGATAGGGACTATAGGGTTAGGGAGCAGGTAAGGTGAGTGTGGGATAGTTAGGGCCCTTAGGGTTAGGGAGCGGGTAAGGTGAGTGTGCAGTAGTTACAGACCTTAGGGTAAGGGTTGGGTTAAGGTAAGTGAATAGCTACTAGTGTATGCATGGTTTAGTGTAGAGTTTTGTGAAGTGTATGTGTGTGGATTATTTATTTTGGTGTGCTTGTGTTGTGTGTATGTTTGTCCGAACAGCAAATTGTTTCCTTGGGAAAAAAATTCACTATTCTGAGTGTTCACTCTTATGGTCTTTCGATCGAAATGGTTCGATATCATAACATTCAAAGTTTTAAGACTTCAATGTTATAATATAGACCCATTCACAGAGCATGAGATGTCTCTGTAAGTCCTTCTCATCCTGGTGCAACAAATAAAAATAGAAGTTGCCTTTTTCCTATACCTTTCTGTTCATTCAGTTGCCACTGTTTAGCTACTTGAGCCAATCCCCTGATAGAACTACTTTTTCATACTGCAATAGACAACAGATCAAACTGATATGTATCACTCTGCATCATGAGAAAGCAGTGCCTTCAACAGACTCAAGTTGTGTAGCTAGATAGAAACAGTAGCAAGCTACAAGAAATAGGATACTTTTATTTTGATGGCCAGTTCACTGCAGCATCCTAGGGATGGCATTGTGGCACCCCAAGATAACATGGCACCCAGATTAGTAACACATGACTAGATCACTAGCTGGCTGTGATCCATCCAAGAATGGCATTGTGGCACCCCAGGGTGACATGGCACACAGGTTAGTAACCAGTGCCTAGATTACTAGCCTGCTGTGATCCATCCAGGGATGGCATTGTGGCACCCCAGGGTGACATGGCACACAGGTTAGTAACCAGTGCCTAGATTACTAGCCTGCTGTGATCCATCCAGGGATAACATTCTGGCACCCCAGGGTGATATGGCACCCATGTTAGTAACCAGTGTCCAGATTACTTGCCTGTTGTGATCCATTCCATGGATATTTAATTGTTTTTATTAAAAGGAACATCCATAGTAAATTATGTGCATTTTAAATACTTTTACATTTTAAGGGAACTACTTCTATAGCTGCAGTGACAAGTTATTTTGGGTACTCCTACACTGCATTTTAAAATGAGTAAAAAGAAAGCTACATTATTATTTGTCCAACATAGTTACTTTTATGGCCATTAATTATCCCAACACAATGTTTTTTATAGGTACATAGGTTAATACTAGTCTGTTGATTCAATGGATCATTTGTAGTATAGCTACATTATCCCACATTGAATTACCAAGACATGAATTAATACCAAACCACAAACAGGATGCATTACTTTGGACCTAGTTATGCCTCCTTGAGGGATTGGACTAGTGGCTAGACCTCTGAACTATCCCTATTTGAAGGAATGTTCTTGTTTTTCATGATTTGCCCTATGCACAGGATGCCCCTATTTTTGGAGCTATGTTCCTATTTTACCCTCTCAAACAATTTTTTTTATCCCCCTCATCTCCTATGATTTTTGAAGCCATCTAGTGCACAGAAAACCACTCCACACTCTACATGAACAACCTACATAAATAACACAAAGAAAAGAATGCACACATCTTACATCCTTCTTTTTCTAAAGTAAAAATAAATGACCTTGTGTAGTAGACATTCAGTTTACTAAAGTCTACAGATTTTACACTGTCTATTTAATAATATGCTTATATTTTCCCATCACTTTTGTCACCCTATGTTTTTAAACATTTGTTTCAGATATCCCACAGTCTTAGTAGAAGCAAGAAGGAGTTAAGTGCAACTTGGTATTCAGATTCTATTCTAATTACATATCCAGATTTTTTAGCTGGACAGTCTTACTTTTCAGGGACCTTTGTTCCTATTTTCAATGTCTACAGTTTGAGAGGTATGCTGTTTGTATACTTACATCTGCCCATCCATTTGTCCAAGCTGCTCTTAAAAAAAGGTCATATAACTACTATGCTTTATATCCAGGAAAAGACTATTGCATAAAAGAGGCAATCTATGTTATACATATCTATGACACAAGTAGGTCCTGTTTAAATTGCAGTGGAAGTTCAGATCTCTTGAAATCATGTTAAAGATGTTATTAGCTTTGTGGGTGTGAAGGAGGTTGCATAGGACAGCATTCTTTGAGGCCCAGTTTGGCCCTACAAGCCCTCATGGAAAGGGGATTGTAATTATGTTCAAAGTAATTAATTGTGCTGGGGATCTGGCAGTAATGGATGTCTTGGTAAATTCAATGTGTGATCATGTCATTAGGCTACAAATGTTCCACTGGATCAATAGCTTAACATTAACGTATGATCCCATAAAAGACATTGTGTTGGGATAATTAATGACAATGCAAGTAACTACGTTGAAAAAATAAGGGTGCCACTTTGGTTTTACTAATTTTAAAATGCAGCTTAGGAGTACTCAAAATTCTTAAGGAATCTTTGTGTTATGCCCTCTTTTAGAAAGCCACTTCTTTTAGCGTTGTCCTTTTCTGTTCTGTTTTTTGTCCACTGCTCTCTCCCCATTGGCTTGGCACCCTTCCTGCAGAGCCAGCATGGCTTCTTCTTCTTACTTTCCTTTTAAAGACATTTAGTTCTGCCTTTTTTACAAGCATTCTATGGATCATTCTATGGATTCCCTCTAACCGTTGCACATCCTTGCCAGGTGTGTCTCTACCTGTCTGTCTCTCTCTCTCTACCTTTCTTCATTCTTCTTTTGCCTTTCCCATTGAATCCTTCTGTCAGCTCCTTTCAACATTTATCTTACCTATCCTCACCTCTTTTGCTGCCCTTATGATTGTTTAATTTACTGCACCTCCTTTACCTCCCTAACCCCTCTGTTCCCTTTCTTGTAATCTCATTTCTTTTCTATAATCACTAGCTAGATCTTCCTATGTAGCTACATTGACCTTTTTTTATGACTTTTTGCCTCTTCGTCAGACCCATGTCCATACTGCTGACTATCATATCTCTGGTGATTCCCACAGCTTATTTCTCCCTCAGTTTTTTACATCCTCAGATGACCTTTACACATACATCCAACACACCTCAGTATAATCCTTTCCTTTCTTATTAAATTCATCCTCCCTCCTTCTCATCTGACATCATCACTGCTGGCTAATAGTACCATTGCAGTGACCATGAAACAGTAGCAGACCACTTTGCAATTAAGCCATGATAAAGGACTAATTATTATCCCAGTGATAAAAGTTCAAAGGGGGATATTCCAGGGTGACTGTCTGTCACCATTGCTATTTGCCTTGCCCTTAACCCATTAAGCTGTTTACTTAACAGCTTAGGCTATGACTATTATTTGGCTCCTAGAAAACAACAACATGTAAAGACTTCTCTTCTTCTCTTTGCCAATGATTTAAAACTGTATAGCTCATCAGATGAGGAATTGAAAGCACAACTGCAGGTTGTTAAAACTTTTTCAGATGATATAAGAATGTCATTTGGTCTTGATAAATGTGCAAAAGCAACCTTTAAATCAGGAAAACTGCAGCACCAGGAAAACATCAGTTTGGGACAAGAATGTGCTAGAAAAGAACTTGAGCAAGAGGGAGTGTATAAATATTTGGGATTTGATGAAGGATCAACAATAAAACATGTACAAATGTGAATAAAACTTAGTAAGGAATACTTTAGAAGACTTAAGTTAATCCTGAAAACAGCGTTGACATCTAGGAATAAAATCCAAGCTATAAACCAAATTGTTCTTCCTGTCCAAACTTTTTGGAGTGATTGACTTGCCCCAAAAAGTGTTGGATAGATTAGATAGGAAAACAAGAAGGATGCGTCATGCTCACCAAATGATTTATAAAAAGTGGTGTATATGAAGAGTATATATTCCCCATGCTGAAGGATGGATGGACATTCCTGAAATTGATTACATGTATAGATCTGCAATCACGGGACTCCACACATATCTGCTGACCTCACAAGACCTAAATGTAGTGAAAGTTTTGAAACATGAGGAGAATAAATCTAAGCTGACTTCTCTGCTTAATCTAGCAGAAGCATATTGATGTCAAGCAAGAATGGAAATTAAACCTGAAGTAGATAAAAATTGGGCAGCAAATGAATGTGCCAAAAAACAAAAGAAAGAATATACGGTGAAGGATCAGATGAGAAGGCAAGAAATGTGGAAATGCATAATGGGTTCCTATTACCTAATCGAACTTCCAGAAGGTCAAACACCAGAAGTTCGAACCTGGAAGTTCAAAAGGTGAAAATGTCAAAGCCACAGAAGTCTGAAATCCTTCCCAGCGAAAGAATTTGGTTGGATGTTTCTGCGGCTTCGACATTTTCTCCACTGTGGTGCGAAGGTTATGGAACGGGTTATGGTAAGTGTGTGATTGTGACGGACATTGGGGATAGGGTGCGAGTAAGGTAAGTGTGTGATCATGATGGACGTTGGGGTTAGGGTTCGGGTAAGGTAAGTGTGCGATAGTGATGGACTTTAGGGTTAGGGTGCGGGTAAGGTAAGTGTGTGATCATGATGGACATTGGGGTTAGGGTGCGGGTAAGGTAAGTGTGCGATAGTGATGGACTTTAGGGTTAGGATTTGGGTAAGGTAAGTGTGCGATAGTGCTGAACTTTAGAGTTAGGGCACGAGTAAGGTAAGTGTGCGATAGTGACGGACTTTAGTGTTAGGGTGCGAGTAAGTTAAGTGTGCGATAGTGACAGACTTTAGGGTTAGGGCGCGGGTAAGGTAAGTATGCAATAGTGACAGACCTTAGGGTTAGGGTTTGGGTTAAGTTTAGTGCATACGTAGTTGTGTATGTAAGGTTTAGTGTAGGTTTATAAGGTTTTTGGTGTGCTTGTTTTGTGTGTGTGTTTTTCGGAACAACACATTTTTTCCCTGGGAAAAAATTTGCTGTTCTGATGTTTCGATGTTATTACATTTCGATCTTCCAAGTTCGAGCATCTGGTGTTCAGATGTTTGGAATTTCGATAATGTAATATGAACCTATGCATAACTATACTTGCAAGTACAGAAAAAATCTGAAAGAACCTCATTGAAAATTTTTTGAAGGAAAGTGCTGCTGTGCTGTACTGAAACTGGAACCAAAGTCTTGTTAAGACACAAAGTCTTGCTGGTTGTACTGGAACTGCTGAATCAAAGTCTGGTTAACATAGAGTTTTGCATAACTGTGTTTATAGTTTGTTTAATCACATACATACATACATACATACATACAAATGTTTCAAGCACGGGCATTAAAGTCCTTTTAGCTTGCCAATATGCCAAAACACTTGTTCCCATAATAAATGTCCAGGCTGTTCTTAAAAAATATCTAAACTAGTACTTGCTTTAATGTAATTTGGTAGTTTGTTCCATGCATCAGCTACTCTGTCAGAGAACCAATTAGTACACTTCTCATTCCTATAGAATCTTCTACAAGTCTGGGATAGATTCAACCAATTTGTAGCTATATACAGCTTCATTAACAAAAAAATATTTATGAGTATGATCCTTTGGGATCTATCCAAATCAATTGGCGGAATATGCAGAATCATAAACTCCCAAGAAAGTGTAGACTGTTGATATCCCATTTTTTGTAGTTGGAATTTCAAAGAATTCCAGAGTTTAAAAATACATTTACAACTCCAGAACATGTGTAAAAGGTCAGCCGTTTGATCTATACAATATGGGCATTTAGGTGAATTTTTTGAGTTAAATTTATGTAAAGTGAGACGCGTATAATAAGCATTATTAAATATCATCAACTGAGTAAATAATAACTTTTGAAGGGACACTGATTTTAAGGTTAAGTTAATTGCTCTCACTATTTTACTATCTTCAATCGTTAACAGTTTCTCCTTCCAGTATTTGGATAAAAGTATTTGGTTATTGTATTTCACATCTTTCATCAAACTATATGAGGCTGTTATATATTTACATTCCTGTGTTAGAGTTTGCCATAAGTTTAGGCAAATGTTTAAATCTTCTTCTTTAATTTTGAAATTCCTTTACTAAAATAGCTTATTGATAAGTCCTTTAACTGTCTCATTATAATTAAATACGAGTTAGGGAGATTCATCTCTCTTAGCATATCATGTATTGAGACACCGAGAAAGGGGTATAAATCAAGTATGGTTAAGTCACTTATAAGTGGGAATTTCTTAAGGTCTATCAACTGATTACCAATTTTCAAATTCGGGTTCTTATGAAATGGTTGAAAAATCATCATATATTGTAAGAAATTTAGTGAGTTAAACAGACTTTGTACTGATATTATATATATTCTGATATGTTCCATCAAAGCGTACATTTTAAGGGTATCTTTATTTAAAAAAAGTAATGCCTTACAATTAATGCCCAGTCCAGCAACATGTTTATGATTCAGAATCAACCACTTAGGTGCCCATTTAGAATTGAACCTATCAAAGTTAACTACTCTTAGAATTCTATTAGCATTTATTATTAAATAATATGTTTCAAAATTTGGTAGTTCTAACCCACCCCTGTTTTTTGGAGTCATCAGTTTATCATAAGATATCCTAACTTTTCTAGGTTCCCATACAAATCTAGCTAATTCCGTATGAAGTTGTTTGAAGAATTTCCTAGAAATTTGAACTTGAGTAGCTCTAAAGATATATAATATTCTGGGAAGTATGTTCATTTTAATAATTGAGGTCTTTGCCATTATTGGTAATTTCAGATTATTCCATTTTTTTAAATCAGAGACTATCTGCTCCCAAATTAACTTAACATTATTTACGTAAAAGTCTCTATTATCTGTTGAAAAAACAACCCCTAAATATTTTATTTTTTCTTCGGATTTTACCTGACCTACCAATGGTAAAAGCGAGAAGGGTGTAAGCGTCTTTAACAGGAATACCTTGGTTTTTTTTTATTTATTTTGTAATTAGATATTTTTGCAAAGTCTTCCACAGCTTTTAATATTTTCTTAATATCTGAAACAGGTGTCGTGCAGTAAATATTTAGATTGTCCGCAAAAGCAGCCATGGAAATTTTTGTACCATAAATTATTGGAGCATTATGGTAAATATTTTATTTGATATGTAGAAATAATGGTTCTAAATATAGATTGAATAATATAGGAGATAATGGACATCCTTGGCGGGTACCATTCTTAATTTGAATTCTTTTTGAGAGATTCCTATTAATAACTAGATTTGTATAGGGATTATTATATAGTTTTTTTAAAGTTAAAATGAATTCTTGAGGTATATTAAAACATGTTAAAATATCAAACAAACATTCTAAGTTCACTCTATCAAAAGCTTTCTGCACGTCAATTATGAGTGCATAAGCATTAAAGTTCCTGTGAGTGGCATAAGAAATCAGTGTATGAAGTGATAACGTATTATCTGTAGTTTGTCTGCCATTTATAAAACTGGCTTGTTCTTCTGATATTATCAGGTTAATTACCTTCTTCAACCTATTAGCCAAGATCGATGTCATAATTTTCATGTCTATATTCAAAAGTGAAATAGGTCTATAGTTATCCGGGTTTTGTAAATCAGCATTCTCTTTCGGTATAAGAATAGTTTTCAAAGCATTAAAGTGCGGGTCATTAATTTTATTGTTAGTTATATAGTTAAATACCTGTGGAAGTATTTTCCCCAGTATATCACTAAAAGTCTTATAAAATTCCATGGTCAAACCATCCGGTCCCGGAGCTTTATATGGCTTCAACTTCTTAATTGCATCAGTTATCTCCTCTGAAGAAAGTGGTTTAACTAAGTTCATATGAAGCTCATCACCGATCTTCGGAAAGATAATTTTCTGCAGAAAATCATTATTACTCTTATTTATGTTTAATTCCTGCTGTTCACCATATACTTGAGAAAATATTAGTTCAAATGCCTTCATGATGTCTTCAGTATTGGTATATGTTTTATTATTAAAGTGTATTTCAGAGATTTGAGAAGGTGTTTTCGATTGATTAATGATACGTGCTAATGCTTTTGAAGGGGTCTGCATATGACTGGCGTATTTTACCAGCATTTTCTGTTCATAAAATGATAATTTTGTAGTAAAAAAAGGTCCTTCTGACATTTTAATAACTCCGTTTCAGTTTGTTTACTATAATTCCCAATTAGATCCTGATCCAGTAATTTAATTTTAGTTTCCAATTCTTGTATGTCTCTCATTTGTAATTTCTTGTAATAAGTAGCCTTTTGGAGAAACATTCCTCTAATTTGTGCTTTGGTAGTTGCCCATTCTATGTCAGACGGATGACGGTGTTCCGAAAGATTAGTTAGTAATTGGTTAAAGGACTCTTGAACTTCTTTTATTACATCTTCTTTATTCAATAGATATGGATTTAATGTCCAATTATAACCTCTAAAACGTATCTTATGACTAGTGTCCTTATTAAAAGTTAATGTGATCCTAGAATGATCCGACAAATGTCGAGCTTGTATGTATATATAGGGATCAAAAAACATTAGTGCATCTGAAATTAGAAAAAAGTCAATCCTGGACCACATTTTATGACAACTTGAATAAAATGTAAAGTTATTTGCATTCATTTGATTCTTATTATATTTAAATGGATCATATAATTTAAAATCTGTTTTAAATTCCTGTAGTGCTATCATTGCTTGGTTATTAAAGGACCTATGGGAGCTTGATTTATCTAATTTGGGGTCTTGGTATGTGTTCCAATCACCTCCTATTATTATATAGTAATTATTATATTGATTCAGGATAAAATAAAGTGATGTTATAAAAAGTTGTTGATTGGTACATGGGGCATATACATTAAAAAGTATCACCGGTTTATCATAAAGTTTGGATACAAGAATCACATAACACCATCTTCCCTCTTTGTCCATTTTAAAATCTAGGATTTTCTCTTGGTACTGACTTTTAATAATAATCGCCACCCCTGCACTATTAGTTGTCCCTTCCGAAGCTACCACCTCTCTGATCCATTTCTTATTTTTAAGGGCAGTCCATTGATCGTTAGTCAAATGGGTTTCTTGTAATAAAATAAAACATGCCTTTGACTGGAGGAATAAATGAAAAAATAATTTCCTTTTTTTCAAGTTCTGGAACCCTTTAACATTCCATGAGTCTATTATCCACATACTAAGATTTTTAAAACTTTTAAGTATATTTTAAAATTGAAAGATGATACTAGATTCAAATCTATTAGCACAGTATATAATGTCTGGAAGCAATCTTGGCGTCCCATCCCTAACCAGTGCCTATCTACTATTCCCCTGGACCAGGACATACATGGGTTTTTTACACTGTATAAACTTTTATTGGTACACATCATTACTAAATATCTGTTCTTTATCTTACAAAATAACACACTAACAACATGCAAAAAAACTATAATAACTACATCTAACTCTACAAAACCTAACCAAAACATTCCCTACTAAACACTGGTAACTATCTACAGCTCTTGAACACATTATTTAGTTAACACAAATGATATTCCTTACATTCAAAATTACTATTCTACCTCTCTAATAGTTAACATATATTATTAGTTCTATAAATTGGTTATATTACCCTAGAATACCTAACTATCTTATTCAAATCTAACCTAAACAGATATGTGACAGTACTCCTATTAAACAATAATGTTATTGGTTTCAAGATAATTCACTATATGTTTTAAGTATATTTAAAGCATTAAATCTGACATTGTTTATCTAATCTAACTTATTTAACATTGTGATGACAGCATCATTGGTGAATACATGTAGCATTAACTATGCTTAGTGGATACTATATTTAAATATGTAAAATGATATCTAAATAGCACAGTTCCCAAAACATTCAGAACCACATCAGAAAAATAACCTTCATTTTCCTAGCAATGTCAGGATATATTATATGCTTTTAATCTACTAACTATCCCAACATTAAAACCCCTTTGTGTCTAAACATTTACAGTATTAAAACACTTCCTAAAAACAGGAGAATAAATATTGCAGTACAGTACAATATTATTAGCACATCCACATTCAGGCAAACTACCTAAGAAAATAGAATAACTATGATAAACTTATCCTACTTCTCCCATATCAGTTAAATAACGCATTTTAACCACTACATTAATATTTCAGTTTAAATCCTACCTGAATGAATTCACATTCCCCTTTACAGAAATAGAAGTTGAAACATACATTAAAAGTCCACGGAGCCTCGTTTTACTATCCCAGTAGGTTCCCCTCCTTCCACAGAGCTCTATCTACTTCCTGGTCATGAAATCTTGTCTTCGAGTTTGGGGGAACCATTACGTGGATGGACTTCCGGATGTGCCACCTCGAAAGCAGACCCTCAGCAGCATCTAAAGGACTTCCTGTTGCCTCACGAAGGAACACAGTTCGTAGAAGCTGTAAAAGTTCGTGGAATCTTCGTAAACAAGCTGGACCTGCAAAAAAAAAAAACTAGTTAATTATTGACCAAGGGGCCTGGTGAAGAAGAAAGAACAAACAAAGGATTTTGGAGCCTCGAGGTATAGTAGGCATGGAATCCCAGTATCCATGTTGCTGTAAACAGACTGGACGGTCGAGTTAAGCTTCCGAAGTTGGGAGGGATTTGAAAATCTTCAAAAAGGTAAGTTTTGCTTCTTTTTTTGTAGAGATGGAATATTTGGATCCATCAACTGTAAAAATTAATGTGTTAGGGTATTTCATCTGAAATTTAATGTTCTTTTCAATAAGGAATTTGCAGTATGGAGCTAATCCTTGTCTGGCTTGTCTTATTTGCAATGGTAAATCCTGTCCCATAGAAACTCTATTATTTTGCCACATAACATAACCTCCATTCTTTTTGACAGTTAGAATTATTTTATTTACATCCTGGTAGTTGAGAATTTTGACGTAAACCGGTCTAGGAATATTTGAGGCTTGTGTTTCTCTGAGAGCTCTATGGGCTCTTTCTATAACAATTTGCTTAGCAATATCAGAGTCATTGAACAATATTTCAAGTATTTGTATGATGGTAGAAACTAAATCATTATATTGGATAGTTTCAGGAATTCCTCTAATAATTATGTTGTTCCTTCTGGATCTTGCCTCCAAGTCCAAAATCTTATTTTGCATAGATTGAATATCCAGGCCATGAATATCTGTTTTTTTTGTAAGCAATGGTATTCTGTCCTCATTTTCGGATATCCTAGCTTCTGATTTATCCATCCTTTCCAGAATTTGACTGCATGTGGCACCAAAAGAAAGTACCTGGTTTGAAAGTTATTTTAAAGCTTCTTGTATGGGCAACAAAGCAGTTTTAATGTCTTCCATGTTAGCCAGTTGATCCGGTTTATTTGTCATTCCAGCTTTTAAAAGTTCCTGTTGTTTTGTAGTTTTCTGCCTTTTGATTGTTGAATCTTTTTCTGGTGACTGAAGTGCTGATAATTTGGTTTTAGTTGTTGTTGTTTCCATATTTTTTTCCTCTTTTGACATCGTGAAACAGAAGTCAGACAGTTCCTTTGTTTAATACTCTGTTCAGAGTCAGGCAGACAATCAGATCTAATCCTGTGAATTTAATTAGTTTCCTTCTGTTCTATTACCTTTCAGGCAATGTTTAGTTGTAGTAGAATAGTTGTATCCAACGATTATTACAAAAAATCTTGTAGTATAACCTTAGGGTTGATTTTTATTCCGAGTATCTGAAGAGCTGTAAATATACAGTGTCTACAGAATGGCGGCCATCTTTGTCTATGAAGATCTCCTCTTAAATATCTGTAAGAGACACTGTACAAGTTCAGATATTTTAGTCTTTCATAATAACTTAGATTTTCACATCCATGGATGCCCTTAGTATATTTCCGATGTACTCTTTCCAGTTTATTCATGCTTGTTTTCCTATAGGATTTCCATATTGTTATTCCATACTCAAGTTTGGGTCTAATGTAACTAACAAACAATGACTTCATTATGTTTGATTTCCTAGACTTTATAAATCTTTTTATACAACCTATAATTCCATGACTATCATTAGCCAATTGGTTAATATGATTAGAAAAACTCATAGCTGAATCTACCCATATATCCAGGTCCTTAAATGAGTCTTCACAGAGCCTTGCAACCTGCATTAATAGGAAAATATATTTTGCAGCACAATACTATTTTACTGTAAGCACAGTTACAAATAGCTTATTCTTGTAACAAATGACATGGACTCTTCTGTTAGTTTGTAGTATAATTGTACCAAGACTTTACTTTTGATAGGTAAAGGAAGATTATAACTGCTTCTCCAATACAACACCTTGGAACAAGTGTGTTCCTACCAAATACCTGTAACAAAGCTTAGTATACAGTTATGTTATTCTCATGCAGATAAGATCCTGTTTTTTTCTTTTTTCTGCTGATACTTTACTTTCCAAACTTGTTTAAGGAAATGTTTTATTATAAAAGCAATATTGTCCTTCTGTGAAACCATTTCTGCTGATATGAAAATGCATGCAATCAGAATTGTCTTTCTGCTGATTCTATAAAAACATTGTTCATTAACAGAAGTCTGAAAGGAAAAATCTTTGAGAATACATCAAACTGTTCTGCTGCTGATATTGAAAAAACATATTTTTGAGGAACCGATACTGTGGAAGAACAAGTTTTCTGAGGAAACAGCTTTGTAAAAAAATCATGTATTGCTGAGTTTATAAAAACGTATTTATTTTAATAGATATGTGCAAACTATTCTGCAAACATGAGAAAAGCATCTAATACTTGTTTTCCAGAATTACTTTTTAGGCCTTTTTCTGCTGATGCTGTGAAGAAGTCTGTCTGTTATACATATAGTATGGATGCCCATTTTACATTGCTAAACTCTATACATATATTCAAGCAAACTTTTTATTCTATGCTTTATCTTTTGCATTTTTATAGCAGAATTGATTTTAACATTTATTTATTGTTTAACACACTTAACACTCATGTTGATCAGGAACAAATGCAGGCATGGTTAAGGAGAAGCGAATTCAAACCAAAAGTTAATATTGGCGGCTAAAGAGAGTTTGCTACGTACATGCTGGTTTGCAAAGTCTATTTAACATGTGGGAGAAACAGACAAATGTAGGTTTTGTAAAACCAAATTGGAAACAGTCGAACACCTTGTTGCTGGTTGTGATATACTAATGGCAGAAGGACTGTATACTGAAAGGCATAATAATGTGGCAAGACTGTTGCACTGGGGATTATGCAAACATTATGGTACTGAGGTTGCTGAAAAACACTGGAAACATGAGCCACAAAACATCCTAGAAAATTATGAAGTTTATATCACACGTTGTCGCCTCACAGTTAGACGTTGCCCATTCGATTCTCAGTTAGAGCGTCTTCTGTGTGTCGATATGTGTGAATGGGCATTCCTTCGTTGAAGGTTGTGCGTTAGGCCCGGCAAGCCAGCAGGTAAAAATCTACTGCCAATCATTAGCGGAATGGAGTTCCGCTGTAGCAACCCCTAACCGGGAAAAGCCGAAAGACAAACAATATCACATGGGATCACCCATTACCAACAGTTGAAAAGATAGATGCTAGAAAAACAGATATAGTGGTCCATGAAAAGAAGACAAAAGTGCTATTGATCATTGACATCGCCACACCCAGTGACTAAAGCGTGTTGCTTACAGAGAGACACAAAGTCATAAAATATCAGGCAGAAATGAGAGTAATGTGGAAGAAAGATACCTAGACAGTTCTAATAGTAGTAGGAGCAATGGGTCTTATAAAAAAGAATCTACAATCATATTTATATATGTTACCAATCCATGTAAACTTGTATGAATTGCAGGAGGAGTCATTACTGGGCACATTGTAGATGCTGTGAAAAGCACTTTTGGTTGACATCAAAGATTGGAACAATACTAATTTCATGAACTTTAATCATACAGTGACTTAGGAATGGAGTCCATTCCCACCATGGTATTAGAAACCCAAACGATTTGGAGAAATTAAAAAGGGAGATACCATTACCTAGACACACCTGACCCTTCCACCCAGGCTAGGAACCAAACCAGAATGCCATTCTTTCCTGTACACTGCTACATCAGTTAGCTGAACCCCCTCTTGGTCCATGATCTGAACAAACTCCTGCTGTGTTTATAAAATAAAATTCACAGAAATTCACAATCTGATAGACTGAGTCCGACAAATTCTGCTCCCACAAGACTAACCATTTTCCTCCAACCTTATGTCTTTCTTCTTGCCTCCAGTCTCTTTGCCTCTCCCATTAATGTATGTGGTGGCCAATAAGCTGAGTCATTTCACCAGTATTCACGTCTTCTTCTTCCTTAACTTCTAGGGGTTTCTACTATGTCCTTACTCATCACAGTCTTTTACCTCTTTGTAGAATAATGTTCCTCTTCTTCCACATCTCTGACCACACGTTTAATGTTATCTTCTCTGTAGCTACTTCTCCACCTTTGTGTTTCTCCCCTCATTGTCATTCCCAAGTAACCTATATCCATCATCTTCATTTTGTATATCATTTGTCACTTGCATGTGTTCCTGTGATACCATCAGTTTCTACCCCTCCCTGCATCAATGCCTGCTACTCATCCATCTTATCTTTCTGGCTGTCAGTATAATTTACAAGCACAAGAGTGCAGGAGGTACTGCTGTGGGATTATATATGTGGGACAGATGGATGGACAGGAAACAAAAAGACTGTGCCGGGGGCATATTTTAGGGGTTCTTCATTAGGCAGAGCATCTCAAGGACAGGATTAGGGAATTATACATCTGATAAAATGTGGTGGGCACAGTCTACAAAGTGTGAAGAGAGCACAGAAGCCTATGAATAGGAAGAACTATCTGAAGAAAAGGATCATATCATGTTAGATTTACTCAGATCAAGTAACCCAGCTCTGGGATGGTGATAGGATCAGGCACCATACTCCTGTTTTCTTTTCATACATGGATTACTCACCACTCACTGAACTCAGGCTTACAACATAGGCTAATGGCCCTAGGGCCCTTACAAGCCTAACCAAGTTCTACCCTTATTTCCATGATACGCACCTTTTGCCTCTGCCCAAGAGGGACACAGGTGGAACCTCTGGGGTGAATTTACAGTTACCCATCCAATCGTCCAGATTGCATTTCAAGAGGGCCAATGAGGTTCCCTGTTTGACATTAAGTGGGAGTCTGTTCCAAAGGTGCGGTAACCTCTAGGAGACAAATCTGTCCCTCCAGGAAGCTCTATTAATGTCACATACAAGGTTAAGGTCTTTAGAGTGAGTAACCTCTGTACCATTTATGCAGCATTTCCACAAAAGCAGGGTCAGAGATTGTCTTATATGCAAGCAGAGATCACCCCGAGTAGATTGTATGAAACAGAATAGTGACAATGATTTCAGATGATCCACATAGGACAGATGCTGAAGACCTTGAATTTTCCCCGTGAGGGAAATATATATATATATATATATATATATATATATATATATATATATATATATATATATATTCAAACTTTATTGATATGTATTATTTATACTGGAACAATTTGGAAGATATCTTTTGAAGCTTAACCACTTACATTATAATGCTGACAGAAGAAAACAGCTTCTCTATCTCATGCACCTGCTAGTTGCAGTTGCCATCTTGCTAAAGTTGCAGCTCCCATCTTGCTAAACATGAAACAATGTTACCACTTGCTGCAAAGCAACCTTGATTATAAGGACAGCCCTGAACAGTAGGAGTCAGTTTAAAGGAAGAATGGAATATTTTCTTTCTTTTTAACTACTTTGCACCTGCCTGGGCTCAGTGGGTTTGTCACTGGGTGGAGATATGCCACATCTGTGGTTATAAACACCAACAACTTCTTTGTGCTGTCAAGAGAAAAAAAAAGATAATTTTTGCCTGCGTTCCCCAGCTCTGCATTTGACTGAACAAAAGTACTATGCTGCTTCAGATGTACTTACTTCCAAACATCTGTCAGTATTCACAACACTGTTGTTAGGTTAGATTGTGAGGTATATCACCTTTAAAGCTGAAATAAATACAAACAACTCTAAAGTAATAATGAATAATGATCGGTCTGTATAACTGTTGCACTTTATCTTTTTCCTTTACAGATCTAGAAGCAATTTATAAGAGGAAGAGCTTAATAGCTCCTGTGGGAAATACCAACTGCACCAAAGCAACAAATGTGAGAAAAACGGAGCTAGGCTACAGCTGTCAGGGCAGAGAAGGCAGCAATACTGTGTTTACTGATAGTACCAAGACAACTAATGAGTCTGTCTCTGCTGGGGATAACTCACCTATATTTCTGGAGTGCAGTAAGACAGTGAACGGAAGAAATCCAGGACTGTATCACAGCAGTCAGTCTAGTGGAGAGGAGTCGCCTGTGTTTGTTAGCAACATCAATGGAGGAGGAGACAAACTGAGCAAGAATGGTTTCTCACCAGTGCCCACATTGCCAGGTAAGAGAACTGTACAATTTTGATTGTCACATCTTTCCCAGGATGCAACAGAAGTCTGAAAAGAGCAGTAACATAGTAAAACAGTCCCACATTTCTGATGATGATTTGCATAGGTGGCGCGTGTGTGTGTGTGTGTGTGTGTGTGTGTGTGTGTGTGTGTGTGTGTGTGTGTGTGTGTGTGTGTGTGTTTGCATGAGCATCTTGTCAGATGAAAAAGTAAAATGTGTCCTGCTTGACTGCATAATGCAAACTTAGGCTGTAGGAGCTAAACGTGTAATATACTCTGTGTTAATTAGAAGAACATCTCAAGGGTACCTTGCTTAGGTGTAGGAGATGCACATTGACAAGCTATTGGCATTTAAAAGCACATTAATATGATCTACTCTTTCTGCTTCACATGTATAGCTTTTACCCCTTTCTTTAGCGTTGTTTCTTGCTGATAAAACTTACATGAAGGAATGACCTTTGTTCCTTACTGTCCCGTTACTCTCTTCATCTTCTAATTCTAATTTAAGTCTTAATCTTCTATTGTGGTATCAAAATTGTTTGTTAATTGTTGCACATTTCACATTTCACAGAATGTTACAATGTTATAAATGCTAATACTGTCTATACTTTCATGCTGATTGCATGGGCAGGCTTCAGCTCCCTGTGGCTCTGAACACAAGTGAGTATTAGAAGATGAATGAATCAATGAAGAAAATGCACTTATACACTGAAATCAAAGAAGACATTGATCAGCAATGTCTTATGTTAACTACAACCTCATGCTAACAATAACACTTATTAGAAATGTATATATCTTTCTCTCTTTATACATATATATATATATATATATAGAGAGAGAGAGAGAGAGATGTAATCACTGAACACAAGACATCTAAAACTTAGCACATTGACCAAAACTGAGCATGCTTGAAGACAGCATGCAAATCCAAAACCAATTTTTTTGGAGGGAGGGTAACCCACCCAACCCTGTATTACTTGTATATTCCAGCTTCTAGGAGACACAGTTTAGCAGGGAAATGCCATATCACTTTTTTGATTATAACAATGATCTTGTTGATATTTTGTGTTTTAGATATTTTTTGTCACTGTTTTGAATGTCTACATTATGATAGCTGTATCACTTTTGACAGACTCACACACATGTATAATATAGATAGATAAAGGTAGTATATGGGTTATGGTACTTTTTTATATCTAAGTATTTATCTCTCTCCCCTCTCTGTATACACACACACACACACACACACACACACACACACATATATATATATATATATATATATATATATATATGTAAAACAGGAGTTTATATTATCAAAAAGGGGTTGTAGATGATGAGTGGATGGATGGATGGATGGATGGATGGATGGATGGATGGATAGATGGATGGATGGATGGATTCACAGTTTGTTGATGTGTAGGAGGTAGCGCAATCTACTGAATGTACATTTTGTTGTTGTTATAGCTGACTCATGATAATTTAACTATAACAGGGAATTGATATATTTTCTTTGGTCATGGTTATACAACTGTAGATTGTGGTGTGCAAGGTCCATTCCCCACCACCACACTTAATGCACTTGTTTGGAAATGTTTCTTGTTGAACTGGTTGTAGCAGTGGGTAAACTGTATAGCAGTTAGAAAGTTGTTTGCTTGCTAATTCATTTGTGTGGTAGTGGGATATGTAGTGAGCAGCAGTTTTGTGTGGGTATGAGTGTTGTTCTGATTGTCAGCAGCTATATTTGCCACCACTCACATCATCAAACAAAAAACATTGATTTTAACTTGGATGAAAAAGGCATGCATTGAAACACACACAAGCAAGGATACAAATGTGGCATCATACCTTACTAGTCCCTGAACAAGTTATACACAACTGAGTACAAGTTCAGCTTTAAAAATAACAATATTACTTAAAGTCATACAAAACGTTACACTTCACAATACCAGACAAAATAGTTAGTGAGCAAACAGCTTTCTACGTGTTATGTAGAGTGTGGTATATTGAGTGTCAATAACTTGAATAACAAATGCATTCAAAACCTATTTCCAGATTATATGGCATGCTTCAGACATAAACCAGTGTCAGCTTCTCATTTTATGAAATGTCTTCTACTGCAAATGTTTATAACAAAGGTTGTCTTTTTGTTCAAGTCAAATTCAACTAATAAAATGATTTTACGACATCACAATACTTTGCACATGTGCACAGAATTCCCAGTGGTTTCCTGCCTGTAATGGTTCTGGAACTCGCATGTACTTCAGCCTTATTCTGTCAACCCAGATTACTTTCTGTTATTGAGGACTTTACTTCCAGCTTAATTTCTACACCCATTACCCTTTTCTTCCACTGTTGGCCTCCTCCTTTCCGGGTATTCTGCACCTCCTCTTAACACTATTGTCAGCCTGTGTCCCATAGCCACTTTGTGAGGACCTTTTCCTGAGTCTATTTAAAAAATATACCTCGCAGTGTCTTCACTGCAGGTCAGTAGCAGCCTGCCATTTTTAAGAATCTTTTGGTATTTCTCAACAGATTCCACCCAGACACACTGTTGATTTCCTACTGGTAGTTCCAGCCTAACTCCACCTTTGAAGTTTTCTATAAACAATTTAACTCTTATCCACCTCTGTCAGCTGCCTTGTTAGATTATTTCATATTATAATAGCTAAACCTACAGATGTATATATAAATAGAACTAATGAGGAGAGACAGAGAGTGTTATATAACTGTCTAACTGAATATACAGGAAAGGGTGCTGTGACCATCACCAAAACCACAATGTAGAGGGCTATAATTGGGTCTCTGAATGTAACCACAGTATTATGCACACCAGATATGAATGCCAAGATGTTTACCTTGAGAGTAAAGCTGGTCTCATTCTGTGGGGATCCACAATATGTTTGTCTGGGTCAAGATGATTGATAGAACAATGAGTTCTGCCAAGAATAGCCTGCACCTTTTGTTCCACAGATTCCACATGCTGGCCAAAGCAAAAACAGCCCCCCAATAGTACTAGTTTTTTAGTGAAAGTTCACCTTATGGACCTTCCAACATAAAAAAAAACACTTGCAGTAAATTCCAGTCTGGACCATGTCAAGATCACTCTCTTCAGTGTCATAAGTCAGCAATAAATTGCTAGATCCTATGCATCTCCTGCAACTTGAACGCATCAATATCTGTGCAACTTAATTTCAATGTAAAGATGGCACTTCCTTATTTACCAGGTTGCAGCACATATGATGACTTTAGACCTACTGACAAATGTAGGGGTGTATTATTCTTTGTTGGAGACTCAATTACCACTACACAAATTCCTTGCAAACCACAAACTATACTTATTCAATTCCAAATTACCCTAAACAAGACAAGTTATCATTTCAAAGCATGTTTTAGATCATCTTCCATATCCACAAGGGACCAAGAAAGATTTTTAAATATGTTTATTGAACTACCCAGTAATACAAATTCTGTATTCATGGGTGAATTCAGTTATCCATTGATTAAGTGGAGCACCTACACCACAATGACTGGGGGCACACAAAGACGCCTTAATTTTAGTGAATATTAACCATCTTGTGCAAATAATTAACTAAACCACAAAGAGTTAAAAACTTAGTTACCTCATCCTTATATCATATCTACCTCAATTGCCTTTATAGTATCCACATGTTTGGTTTAATGTGATCACAAAAAGGTAATCTTCTCTTTAGGGGATCTAAACCCACCCTAATCAGCACATTTGAATTCATAAACCTTAAAATGACAAATCTATTGAAACTATATTATGAGGTCTCAAAATTCAGCTGCGAGATTATCAGCCCCCATGACTCTTACACATACGAAGTTTACTCCCATCTAACAAACAATCAGTCCCGACCAGAAAGAAATATATTGGGTACCACAAAAATAAGCTAGCTTTGTAGAATGCTAGCCTTAAAAGTTTCTGTAATTAAAGAATAAAATCTAATTAAGCCATGTAATGAATCAAAATGTACTACATTAAAAACTCTCTCAAAAAAAAATGTGCAAAAATATGAATGTTTTAGTGATTCATAAGGAAGATCAAAGCAGAGCACAAATTAAACATTAGAATCCAAAGCCAAGACTACTAAATCCTTCAACTACATCAGATGATTAAAATAACACACAACAATGTTCTAAACTGATTCTGATCTAAAGATATTACTAATACACTTGGAGATAAATTTAACACCAACTTCACATAGGAAGTTCAACTAATCCCTGAGTCATTCTCCTCCCTCATAATTATTACGGAACATGTCTTAACTGTACTCTCTAAAGATAAAAATGTCACCTTTATGGACCCCAGCAATATACCTGGTTGTACAATCAAAAGCACTAAACATGTTTTCTCTGTACCTCTCCTAAAATTGTTCAGCTTAAACATAGCCAAAGGATATGTTTCTGAAGAATGGAAAATCTCTATCGGTATGTTTATATGTAAAAGGGACTGCATTTCAGATCATGAGAACTGTAAGCAGACCTAACAGCCTAAAAATCCTGATTGATTTTGTAAGCTCAGATATAAAAAATCTTATTGCCCTAGTCCCAATCCAAGTCATCACTAAACAAAAATACATGAAGGACAAACTACCACACCATCTCCTTTTACTTCTGACATCACTGACTCAATACTATCCCAATTCAACACCTACTTTATACAGACAGTACTATATGATTAATAAAATTAATAAAAATAACAACACACTTCTTGTCTCCCCCCACCCTGCCTTAATTTGTCATATTCAGTCTCCTTCCTCCTGGTCTCCACCTCTACTATAAGAAAACTTCTACTGAAACTAAAAGCAGCTTGTTTGGCTGCAGACCAGCTTCAAACATAATACCTAAAAATAGCTGCTGACATCATGCCTTTCCTTGTGTCCATCATGATAAACCATATCCAAGTGATATACCCATTTATTTGAAAAATTCTTATATTATACAATTCTGCAACAGAGTGGAATCAACAGAGTTTTCCATCTAGAAACCTACTGCCATCCTACCCCGTCTGTCAAAAATACTAGAAAAATGCATCCACTTACTTCTTATAAGGTTCATTGACTCTAAAAACCTTCTCTCATAAGCCAAGCATGGTTTTAAACCTCACCATAATACTACCACTGCTCTCCTCAACTTCACCAGTATAACAAAACAACACAGAAGTAATGACAACATGACATTTTTGCTACCAAAAGCATTTGATACTGTACACTATCAATATCTCCTTACTGAACTGTCTTCCCTCAGCCTCGCCCAATCCTGTCTCTCATGGTTCCACAGCTGTCTGACTGACAGGCAGTAAACCATCAAATGGAAACAAAATCTCTCTTCCTTCCTATTAGGTACTCTTGGAATTCCACAAGGATCAATATTAGTTGCCCTTAATTCAACATTTTTATAAACAATCTACATAGTGCCACCCACTTCACTAGCATAGGTCAATATGCTGACAACTCAGCCCTTATATGTGCATCCCCAATCCCTACCAATACTTCCGAACACCTCTCAAAATTAATTTACTGCTATAGAAACTTGTATAGAAGACACAAATCTATGTTTAAATCCTTAAAAGACAGAACTTATGTTCTTTACCACTAAACAATACCTGCCTACTTTATGCATCTTCTTCAAATACTTTTCAGAAATCTCTTATGAACAGGTTCTATGTTAATATCTACCCTAGTTTTCTTACCCCCCACTATCCTTGACTCACCAGTTATGCAATGCTTGCCTCCCCTTCTAGTTTTTAACTGTTACCTACTTAGCAGCTGATGTTCACACTCCTTATTTCAATTTTATTTATTCCTAACATAAATGCTGTAACACTCCTTACCCATTCTTATATGCCATACCTGATGTCTGCTTGTCACATATATTGCAAATGAACTGTTTCCATGCTAAATATTTTAAACTTTGAATGCATTCAGTTTTGCCTATAAAAAAGGCAAAACAGGCATCAGAAAATCCTAAATAAAGGATTTATGATGTATTGCAGTTGTAACTTTACTTAAACTGAAAAAGAAAGTTGATGGTGGGTAAATCAATAACACCTCCCTCCAATATAAAACTGCATTGCTGACAAGCCTCACACTTTTTAGTACCTAGGGGGTCACCACTGGGTATGGAATAACATTTCAATGCTCTCTCTATCCTTTCTTTAATGTTGCTACTCATCTTAAAAGTGAAATAAGGCCCATAGCCCACAGCATCTACAATTTATGAATCACCCCCCAGTATTTTCTAGTTAGTCCTAAGTTCATAATAATACCACTACCCTGGGAGTACCTAAAACGATATTCCTAGAAAAATATGTCTCTTCCCTCTTTCCATAATTGCCGCTAATGGCTCCTTTGAGATTGTTAGGCATCCCATTACCTAAAATAGGAAGTAATTTGGAACTTCTTCCACTCAAAATTTCTTGGACCATCCCGGTAGGTAAACAAATGTAAACTAAAATAAAATAAAATAAATAAAATAAAATAAAATAATGCATGTTTGTACCGTTAAATTACAGTTGCTCATTAAGTAGAGAAGTGTTTTCTGTCCTTGGTTGTTTAAATAGCTGAGATTTGAATGTATTGTTTCTTCTGATAAAGTCCCATATTACTAGGGATGAAAGTGCTCAACTATTTTTTATTAAACCTTTCATTAAAATATTTTTTTTATCCCTGTGTGGTTAGTGATGTACCCAAGCTGGCTTTTTAATCATGGTTCTCTGTTTTGGTGGTTTTACTTCTTCTTGGTTGGTGTATTGCACTTTTTTGTTTTTATAGTGCTATACTTATATACCATAGGATCATAGGATCATAGGAAGGTACTAGGATAATGGCCCTAGGGCACCTACAAGCTTAGAAAAGTACGACCCCTATTCCCAAGAATGTGAAGGTATTGAGCAGAACTAAGTCAACAACTACTGCCCCTGTCCAAGAAGGACACAGGTGAAACTCTCAAACTCCCTGGGTGAATTTGCGGTTTCCCATCCAGTCATCCAAATTATACTTAAATAGGGTCTGTGAGGGGCTCTGCTTTACCTGAATTGGAAGTTTGTTCCACAGGAGAGGTAACCTCTGTGAGACATATCTGTCTCTCCAGGAAGTCCTGTTGATGTCACATACTAGGCTGAGTTCTCTAGAGTGAGTGCATCTTGTACCACTTGATTTATGAATATGCACCATTTCCATTAGAGCAGGATCTGAGATTACTTTATATGCAGGGCAGAGGTCACCTCTGAGTAGTCTATAAGACACAGAGTATAGTGACAGTGAATTCAATTTATCAACATATAACATATGCTGAAGACACTGAATTTTCTTTGTAAGAAACCTTTGAGGTCCTTCCAGGTCCTGCAGGTGCTTGGTAAGCTACATACCAAAGGTAGCATTGTACTCTATTATTGGCCTGATGAGTGAGGAGTACAGGGGGTTATAACCTCTTTTGTTCTGGATGCAATGCCCTTACTTATTAAGTGGCCAACCTAGAAAGCTTTTCTTAGCACTGTGGAAATGTGGTGGTCAAAGGAAAAGTTGCTGTCAACCTGTGTGCCCAAATCTGTAGGGGGGCCCCAGCACAGATCCCTGTGGAACACCACTGGCTATGAGTCTGCTTGTGGAGGTAGAGTCATCTTTTTTGACTGTCTGCATTCTACTGGTAAGCCAGTTTGCTACACACCTGACAATGGGTCTATATCAAAACCACAAATGTTCACACCCGAGAATACAAGAACACCGACACATAAACGTCGAAGTGCTACAACAGCGAAAGATGTGAACAGTGAAAATCAAAACGCCGAACATATTTCCGAGAACAACAGCGCCATACAGGTAAGGAAAACCTACTTAAACAAACTTCATTAAACACACTTTTGCAGGGGGTAAGCCCCCCTGCACACCCCACCTACTTAAATATACCAACTCCGAGATCGCACTACAGTGGGGAAAAGGATATATTTCCTCTTCCCCACGATCACCCTGCTGGCCACGGAAATACATTTGGCGTTCTGATTTTTGCTGTTTATGTCTTTCGCTCTTGTAGTACTTTGGCCTTTATATGTCGCTGTTCTTGTATTCACGGTTTTGAACATTCGTGCTTTTGATATAGACCAACAATATATGGGTTGATCTCCAGCTGAGTAAGTTTATCAATGATACATGAGTGGGGAATAGTGTCATAGGGACTATGAAGCTATTAATGCTATCATGTATTAGGTTGTAATTTGCTTTGGAGAAGTTTTTTAGTCTAGCTGCTGCTAATGGAGGGGTCAGATGTTATTGTTACTTCTAATGAGACTGATTATGCTAGGATGTTCAGACCTCATTAGGGAGGGCCGCACACTGGGGGTGGTGTAACAATCACCCATCTTAGTGAGCACCAGATATAGAATGTTTGGGCCCCTTGTGGGGGTGTCAACCAACTGGTCCAGGGCAATGGAGTTGATGAAGTCCAAGAACCTTTGGGCAAGTGTGTTAGTACATGTATAATTTACCCGATCTATGGATGGGTAGTTGAAGTCTCCTAAAAACCAGGGTATTTGTTTCTAAGTATGAGTGTAGGTATCCCGGTTCATGGAGGGGATCCTATAACTGACAACTTGGAGAGGAGTCTTACCTACAGTCAATTGGACCTGGATTAGTTGAAGGGAATCGTTTTGTTTAACCAGTCTAGAGGTGTATTTATCCTTGATGAATACTGATACGCCATTGCCATTAGCTCTCGCACTTTCAGTTTGTGGTCTGAATGTGTGGAAAGCATTATAACCCAGTGTGGCCAGGGTGCTTTCCACAGCCTTAAATCAAGTCTCTGTGATTGCACAAATGTCAACATCTTCTAAGGTGAGGACTGCTTTCAGTGACTGAAGTTTTAGGTTTAGACTCCTGGAGTTTAGCGGCATAACCTTGAGGTTGCTTTTTGAAGTTATTTTTACATCGGCAATTTTGTTGTTGTGACATTGCCTAAAAAAGGCACTATGTGGGAGGCTAGAGCCTTAGCCAGTAACTAAAATCCTAGAGGTGACAAATGAAGACCATCTCTGGTAAAGCAGCATGGTCTATCTACTGTGTCATCCCAGGCTGACAGGTGCTCTCTCCCCTTATAATGACACCAGAAACTAAGCCAATTGTTGACGTCAATGATTTTTTATGTTGTGGTATCATCTTAGATGAATGTAATATGGTGCCCAGTGCTAGGGACATACCTACCTGAGACACATGTTCAGAGAGCTCAGTCATATCTCTCTTCATATAGTCCAATGAGGTAAATCTCAAGTCATTCACACCAACATGAATTATGATGGAGTTGTAACGGTACTTGTTATGAAAGACTTAAGAGCGTGTGTGATCTGGTGGATCCTGGCATCTGACAGACAGCTGACCATAACCTCCTCCTTGTCCAGCCTGGTGAGTGGGACATCTGTGTGTCTCAATATTGAGTTGCCTATGACCAAAACATTTGGTTTAGATGTGCTTTTTCTTAGAGGCTTGTTTGGTGAAACACTTGTTCTTGTGGTTTTATGTGTATTGAATGCTGTAGGTACTGTGTTAAGTGTAGCATGTTTGTGTTTCAGAGGTCTCTGGTGTTTTGGTGAATTTCTGGTGAGTACTTTCCTTCTTATGGAAAGATAGAATAAACAAGAAAAAAGGTGGTGGAGCTATCTTATACAAAGATCATCTATCACTTGACTTCCTTGATGCCTTCATCCCAGACCCTGCAAATACTGAGCTAATTCTAGCCAAATTAACCATCAAAACCAGCAAACATCTTAATATAATAAGCAGATACATCCTACCAGGCAACAACATTGCCACATCCCTCCCTTAAGAGGCCATCCTAATGGGAGACTTCAATATTGATTGGCTCATCTGTTCCTCCCCAACTCCCACTACACACATTAACTTGTATGGCTTTGCCCAAGTCATCTCATCTTCCACCAGGACCGATAAAACCTCCAAATGGGAATCCAGACTAGACTGGATTCTAGTTAACTCTCCCCACCTGTCATTCCACTCAGACTGCCTCCCTGACAATCTGAGTCACCACTGCCCAATGTTTCTCTTAAGAGATTGCAACCACCCATCACATCAGCTTTCTTCTGTACAATTAGGAACAAAAAAATATTTCAATCCTAATAATTTTATCTCTGCCCATAAAAATTGTTCCTGGGAACATCTCAAACAACTGCCCTTGGATGAGGCAGTACTTTCTTTCAACTACACCTTCCTTGAGATTATCAACACCCATGCCCCAGTTAGAAACATTAGAGTCAAATCCAATTATGCACCCTGGTTAACCAAAGAAACTAGATCCTTACTCAAAGACAGGGATAAGGCTTGGATGAAGCTCCATAAGAACAAAACCAGCACTACTAAACAACATTTCCTTGAACTTAGAAACAAAGTTAAAATATGAATTAAAACTGACAAATCCAACTACTACCACAACATCTAAAACAAACATCAGAATAACTCACAAAAAATTCTGGACTGCAGTTAACAACCTATTGCAACCAGGAAAAAAACACTACCCCCACTTCAAAAACAGCTAACAACTGTGGAACTGTGGCCACCCAATTCAACACTTACTTGACAGAATCCATTAAAATCCTAGCCAACAATCTGACTAATTCCAACCCTACCTCCCCTGAAACAAACCCCAATATGCCCCCACAAAATAATACAAACCACTTCAAGTTAAACCCAGTCCTCATCTATTATATCAAAAAACTACTTAAAAAAATAAAACCAACCACTTCAGCTGCTGATAATCTCCCTGTGGAATAGCTACAAATTACATCAGAAGCTATTTCTTACCCAATAACCATTCTTGTAAGTAGATCAATAACAGAAGCATATGTCTCCACAATTTGGAAAATCTCTCACATTTTGCCTCTGCACAAAGGTGGTAGTTCTCCATTGCCATCATTTCTCCCCTGTCTAAAATCTGGGAAAGAGTAGTACACTCCCAACTCATACAATACCTACTATCTCACAATCTCCTATCCCATAACCAACATGGCTTTCGCCCTGCACATAGCACCCCAACAGCCCTACTATCCTTCACAAACATAGTTAATAAGCACAGAAACAAGTCCCAATTTGTATCAGCCATATTCCAGGACTTTGACATGGTCAATCACACCAAACTCATTCATGTCCTCTCCTACCATAACCTTAGCGATACTGCTAAAGCCTGGTTTCAAAGCTACTTAACAGACTGACAACAAGCCATCCATTGGCAACAATCCCTCTCACCCCTCCTACCAGTCACCTTAGGGGTACCACAAGGCTCCATCCTTGGACCCCTTCTTTTCTCTCTATTTACCAATCGGCTTCACTCTGCCACTCCCCAAGCCAGCATGATTCAATATGCAGATGACTCTACTTTGATCTGCTCAGCTTCTATCCTCAATGGCCTTCAAGTCATCACCCAAGACTCCTTCCTATCTGTTGAAACTTACATTAAATCCCAATAAAACAAAACTCATGCTCTTCTACCACACTAGAAATACTTCCTCAACAACCTTCCACATCTTTGCTAAAAACAAAACCATGATCACTCCTACTCCCTATAGCACACTGCTAGGGGTTATAATCAACAATAACCTGAAATTTGATCTCCATATAGGCCAAACCATCAAAAAAGCTCACAAGAAACTTGGCCTCCTTGTTGTTGTTGTTGTGTCTTTTGGCTTTTCCCAGTTAGGGGTCGCCACAGTGGAACTCTGGTCCGCTAATTATTGGCAGTAGATTTTTACGTGCCGAGTTGCCGGCCCTGATGCACAACCTTCAACGAAGGTACGCCCATTCACGCATTTCTCCACACAGAAGACATTCTAGCTGAGAATCAAACAGGACAACGTCTTACTGTGAGGCGACAATGCTACCGCAGCACCACCACCGCAGTAAGAAACTTGGCCTCCTATATAGGAATAAACAATTTCTAACAGGCAGTACAAAAATCGCAATTGCTAGGACACACCTTCTATCATCACTCCTATATGCATCCCCAATCCTAACAAACCTCTGTAAAACTGACCTTGCCAAGTGTGAAACCTGCTATAATAAAATTTCCAAATTTGACACTAATGCTTCCTACAAGTCCCGTTACTGTTTATCACTCAAGCAGCTCGATTGGCTAGAACTCTCTCTTCTCCTTCAGTTTAATCAACTAACCTTAGCTCATAAAATTCTCCACCACCCAGAAAAGACCCCAGCTGTCAAAGACATTATTCAACCATACTCTGTTTCTAGATCCCTTTGCTCCAAAAAAAAAAACTTCTCCTCCAAGTCACCAAAGTGAAGAACTCAGCAGGTGAAGCCCTCTTCTCCAACTACATTTCCCAGCTTTGGAACTGTCTGCCAAACTCACTAGTCACCACTTCCATATCTATACAGTTTAAAAAGCTTCTAAAAACCCACCTTGCTAACTCCTGGTTCTGCTCATGTTACACCCCAGGATCAAACCCCGAAAACCCTGCCTCTAATCCTCCTTGCGCTACTGCACTAGACCACTTCTAGAAACATCAAACTCATTCTCATTGCTCCTTGTAGATTATTATGTCAAACTGTATCTCTCCCAATTTGTAATGTTGTCTCTGTTCAAAATTATGTGCACTGAATATAACTACAAACCCTCATGATGTATGATATGTTCTTGCTATAGTTCCTATTTTTCAGTTCATGATGTACTATATTAATGTTTTAAAGCTTTGATGTACCAAATTAATGTTTTAAAGTTATGTTCTACTATACTATGTACTGTATGACATTGGAGCTTTTATCCCTAGGCCTCCACTGAAAAAGGAGACATGTCCAGCTGGACTTTCCTGGTAAACAAATGTAAAATAAAATAAAATAAATAAAAATAAAATAAATATGATGGTTTATGTGTTGAGTGAGTGGTTTGTGGAAGAGGTGTAGCATGTAGGCTGACAAGTTGTTCAGAGTCACTGTTCTGTGAATCAGAGAGCAAGGATTCCAATTTCTTAGTCTATATGCATCTCTCACAAATTGAGCTTGAGAGCTTTAGGAGTAGTGGGTTGGCAGTGTACATGAGGCAATTGCTACACTGCCTCAAGATACCCATGTCAATCAGGCTGGTAGGAAAAACAGAGGAGAACTCACTATCCATAATACTAGGTGCAAGTTTGTTTACTTTAATGGGTAAGGATGTAGTTTAATTGGGGGCCTAATGCTCGATCTATACTACTTGGGGTCTCAAGGGGTCCAAGACTATTAGGGATTAGTAGATTTCAGGTAAAGTGGCAAATGCTGTAGAAAGCCCAGCTGAGGTGCTCTTCAAGCAGCTAAGTGCAATTTCAGGGACTCCTCAGCTGGAACATGGGCAGCTTCTATGGGAAAATAAATCTACTTTAGCTTTTCGGTCTGTAAATACCAATGCTTACCTGCACTGTGTGGTGATGTGCAAAGGTACACTACATACAGACAGATGCCTCAGATTGATCAGATTAAGAAAGTTGAGCAGTTGCTGGTTGCCAAACTCTGTGAAACTGTTTTAAAACATATGCAAACCCGCACAAACATGATGCTTATGTAGCAGCTGTTAGTAGCCATTTTTTAAAACAAGTTAAACAATTTTCAAAAAAGCTGGCCAATGGAACTGCTCAGTACTGAGCCTTATTCCTACAATTTCCAACTAAGATAGGTCCTTTGCTGCACTCTTCTGGCACAAGGGTGCAACAGGCCCTCTTAACTTAATATGTCTATTTTTAGTGCTCAGATAATGCCAAACAGTCTAGATTCAGCAAATCTGAATGTACCCTATGCTGTAAAACACACAAGTACTAGAAAATACAGAGTATAGGAAAAATTGTGTGTGACGGTGCTAAACTTTCTATTCTGTGTAACAGTGCAATACTTATATACTGTGTGACAGTGGTGTACTTATATACTGACTGACAGTGCAGTACTTATACACTGCATGACAGTGTTGAACTTATATACTGTGTGACAGTGCTATAATTTATATACTGTGTGACAGTGGTGTACTGACAGTGCTATCATGTATATACTGAGTGACAGTGCAATAATCGAATACCGTGTGACAGTGCTATATTTATACACTGTGTGACAAAGCAATACTTATATACTGTGTGACAGTGGGGTACTTATATACTGTGTGACAGTGCTGTCCTTATATGCTGCATGACAGTGCTGTACTTATATACTGTGTGATAGTGCTATATTTATATACTGTGTGACAGTGTTATAATTTATATACTGAGTGACGGTGCAATAATTAAATACTGTGTGACAGTGCTATAATTTATGTACTGTGTAACAGTGCAATACTTATATACTCTGTGACAGTGCTATATTTATATAGTTTGTGACAGTGCAATACTTATTATGGTGTGACAGTGCAGTACTTATATACGGTATGATAGTGCTATACTTATAATACTGTGTGACAATGCTATACTTATATACTGTGTGACAGTGATGTACTTATATATACTGTATGACAGAGTTGTACTTATATACCGTGTGGCAGTACTATCATTTATATACTGTGTGACAGTGCAATACTTAAATACTGTGGGACTGTGCAGTATGTATATACTGCATAACAGTGCTGAACTTAAATACTGTGTGACAGTGCTGAACTTATATACTGTGTGACAGTGCTATAATTTATATACTGTGTGACAGTGCTGTACTTATATACTGCATGACAGTGCTGAACTTATATACTGTGTGACAGTGCAATACTTAAATACTGTGTGACAGTGCGGTACTTATATACTGTGTGACAGTGCTGTCCTTATATGCTGCATGACAGTGCTGTACTTATATACTGTGTGACAGTGCTATAATTTATATACTGAGTGACAGTGCAATAATTAAATACTGTGTGACCGCGCTATAATTTATATACTTTTTGACAGTGCAATACTTATATACTCTGTGACAGTGCTATATTTATATACTATGACAGTGCAATACTTATTATGGTGTGACAGTGCAGTACTTGTATACTGTGTGACAGTGCTATACTTATATACTGTGTGACAGTGCTATACTTATATACTGTGTGACAGTGCTATACTTTATATACTATGTGACATTGCAAGAGTTCTATACTTATATGCTGTGTGACAGTGCTATACTTATATACTGTGTGACAGTACTGTACTTATATACTGTGTGACAGTGCTATACTTTATATACTATGCGACAATGCAAGAGTTCTATACTTATATGCTGTGTGACAGTGCTATAATTTATAGACTGTGTGACAGTGCTATACTTTAAAAATACTGACAACCAAACAAAACGAAAAAATGAACTGCAGAACTGCTGGCAAAAAAAAACAAGTAAACCAGAAGCCAAAAATTTAGCGCTTTCATCCACTGTTTAATACATGAACTTCCTCAGAAACATTTTCAAATGATTTCCAGTTCCTTAAATAACTTACTAAACAGGAAATGACATCATGACCATCAAACTGAAAAAATAACAAATGTGATTTTCTACAAAAATGAAGTATTATCATAATGATAACAAATAAAAAAATATATATGTATATATATATATATATATATATATATATATATATATATATATATATATATATACAAATGAATGTATATACACATATATACACATACATATGTATAAATGCAAAAATACAGTCATAAAAATGCAATGTAAATTCATGCTGTGTGAATAGCATAATAATCAACTTGAGCATATGAAATGCGTATCCAAAGACCTCTCCCACGTAGACACAACAATCACATGCATACACACACCCGCACACACACACACACACACACACACTCACATGTGGACATATAGACATGTACCCCCCCCACACACACACACACGCACACATCACACACACACACACACACACACACACACACACACACACACACACACACACACACACACACACACACACACACGCACGCACACACACACACACACACACACAAACATAGAACCAAACAGTCACTATGGAAATATAAAATACACATGTGAAAAAATATGTATATAAAAATCGTAAAAAATATATGACAAAATAAAAATAATGATGATATATACACACAAGTACACACACCAAAATGTATATAATATAATATAATATATATAAAATGTAATATATGTATAAAACAAAAAAATATGTATATATATGAATAATGTAAATCCTATCATGTCTCTGAAGGGAATCAGAGTGATATGAACATGTATGTGTGCACACATGTACAGCTCACACAAAACACACATGGATCACATGCATGTGGTCTCAAACACCTATCTATATTTCAAAAAACATTTTAAATTAATATAATCATTGAGGCCAGGCAACCTATCATCCCCCAACAAAAGTTGCCACAATGTCTCCTTGCATTCTAAGACATTGTTTAAATCTCCTCCAAATTCACTAGTGTTAATTTTTTCCAAAACTGAAAATTGAAATTTCTTAAAATCTCTACATGTTAAAGAATGTTTGGCCAAAGAATTAAACTGATCTTTGTTTTTTATAGCCAAATTGTGCTCATAGATTCTTCTTTTTAGAAGCCTTTTAGTTTTTCCTATGTAATAATGTTCACAAGAAACACAATTGGCGATATAAACAACATAATCGGAATTACAATTGTAATAACTCTTAGACCAAATGGTGTAATTAAGAGATTTTATGAATACACTAGTACTGTTACTGATAAATCTATACTGCCTACAGTTATTGCATGCATAAGTACCCCTCTTAATACTGGCTGCTCTTGTCATGTCCTGATACCTATAATAATCTATCTCCAGCATAGATTTTAAATTTTTAACTCTTTTATAAGTGAAAGTGGGTTTCATCCCTAAAGTACCAACCAAATCTTTATTTCCTAATATCATTTTCCAATTGTTAATGATGATGTCCCTGATGAACCACATTTCGTCAACAATCGGTAAAAGGAACGCTAGGTGGTAACTACTGGTATTCTCTAAAACTTTGGAACCAGAACTTAAACTTATCTGACTAGAAAGAAGAATTGGTTTAGCACCCCCCTTCCTTAAAGAAATTACCTCTTTCTCTATTTTTTGAATCCAGTCTAATGCGTAACCTCTATACAAGAATAGTGACCTTAAAAATCCTACTTCACTTTGAAATACATCATCATCAGTGGTGAGCCTACTCAAACAAATTATTTGGCCCTTCACTACTCCTTTTTTCATATGTGTAGGATGTAAACTGTCCTTGTGTAAATACTGATTCGCAAAAACCTCTTTCCTATATATTTGACTTTTCAATGTGTCATTAACTGTATCTATACTGAGGAGGACATCAAGAAAGGGAATGTTATCCCCAAAACCACTCAATTTGAAGACCAAGAAATCAGTACTATGATTCAAATCTGTCACCAAGTCAGAAAATTCTTCAAAAGTGCCATTCTACAAAAAAAGTAAATCATCAATAAATCTAAAATATGCAAGTGTCCTATTGAAAAGATGATGTTTAACCAAAAATTTAAACTCCCAATTTGCCATAACCACATTGGCAAAAGCTGGTGCCACCCTCGCTCCCATTGCTACTCCTGAAATCTGTTGATAAATATGTTTACCAAATCTGAAGAAATTATTCTCTAGGACTAACTCCATTAGATCACAAATGGTGCTAACCTTGTGTTTCTCAACATCAGAATATGAAGTCAGGTATTCCCTCAAATATTCTAATCCTTCTGTTTGCTTGATAGCAGTATATAAGGACTTGACGTCAAGAGTAGCAAAACTGACAGAACTAGATGAAACATCTATATTCCTTAGTTCTTCCAATAAATGCCAGGAATCTCTGATGTAAAATCTAGTTCTCTGTACAATAGGATTCAGAATATAGTCAAGCCAAATAGATATATTCTCAGTTTTAGAATGCTTTGCGGAAATAATAGGTCTAAAAGGTGGGTAGTGCTGGTTAACATGTAATTTTGGAATGCCAAATAATGTAGCCAATTTTGGGTGTTCGACCAACAAATATTCATAACTCTGATGATCTAATTCTCCTTGGCTAAACATGTCAAACAACAGTGTATCAACTCGTTGAAAACTTTTTTTAACAACATTGACACTAGTCACTTTGTATGTCTCACTGTCACTTAACATGTCTATCATAGATTCATTATATTGAATGGTATCCATGACCACAATTTTACCCCCTTTGTTGGCCTTCATTGTTCTAATATCAGAATTTTTGCATAAATCTTGCAAAGCTCCCTTTTCAGAGGAACTTAGATTGTCATCACTTACATAACCTGTCATCCTGCGAAACTAATTTTCACATTGATTTTGAAACATTTGCAAAGTAGTATGCAGTGGGGGGTTAGAAGTACTAGCTTTTTTCGGCCCAGTCATGGAAGAAGTTTGAACAGTGACCAACACATCATGCATTATATACTGTAGGTTCAATTTTCTTAAATATAATCTAAAATCTATTAACAATCTACCAATATTCACTCTATTATTAGGTATAAATGAAAAACCTTTTTTCAAAACATTAACAGTTTCAGTGGATAAAGCAACTCCAGATAAATTAATAACATTGATGCTAAAATCTTCAGCTTGTCTTGTGGTATTCACTTGTATTTCCTCTGGTTGGGGTATCTCCCTCTCCCTTTCCCCTTCCATTTGTTGTGGGACATATTGTTCCACTTCTGAGTCTGTTTGTTGACTGGCACTGTCAGCGGAAAGGGCCTTGGTTAGGTCCCTGCTTTCCATTGACAAGTATTTCAGCATAATTTCCATTAGAAGAATTGCTAGAATGTTGGTTGTTAAAGTCAGAAATGGTGCCGACTTCTCCATTAGATACACTATTGTGTCCAATATTCCTGTCAGAACCTCTAGAACCAACATCATTTGTTGTTGAAAATGCTATAGTATTTGTGGCTTCCTTAGCCCCACTGTTTAGAGCAGGACTTCCACTGTCACTGCTGTTATAGATCTTAACAGAAGGGTCTTCTACCCTATCTTGTAATAAATATGCATGTTTGGCCTGATAAGCCAAAATGTCTCTTTTTAGTTTATGTTGTTTCCTAGTCACAATGGAAGCCCGGTGCCTGTCAGCCTTCGCTTCTACACCATTGTATAAAAGAATATAATCTTTAAAACATCCAAAGCATTTGATTTTCTCATCTAGTGATTTAATATTTTCCCTAATAGTCTCAAGTTCTTTCAAGTAGTGTTCAGCCAAAAAACCCATCATGGTGATGCCAGTATTGTTATAAAGCTCAATAAGTTTGGTACTCAGTTCATCACCAAAAGTTACACAATTAGGGAACTTGGCTGTCCTTAAGCCCTGAGGCACAATTTTCCTATTTATACATTCACTCAAATAGGATACCTCTAGCTCTAACGTGACAAACCTGAAAACCATTTTTTCTAGGTCATATATGCTCTTTTTAAAGTTAATAGTGTCAGTATAAGCACTATCATTTATCGACTTACTTGCTGCTGAATCAGATGCTTGAACTTGAACATCAGCAAATGGATTATTGAAAGATTTGCAAATGTAATCCCACACATTGCTTTCTTTTATTCCCTTGTTTGTGGTGTTCAACACCGTCGTCGATGCTTTAGCTGAACAGCTAGTGCTAGCTGTGACATCACTTCCTGTGTCGTCTGGCAGTAAATCTAAAACTGTACCTGTTAAAGACTTCTCATTAGTGCCTTTGACTGAACCAGCCACACTGCTTGCAGAATCACTAGCAATATCCAACTTAGAATGTTCCTTGAACATGGTGGAAACAAAAGTGTCTTTGACTGTTTGAACAATAAAAGCGATAAGTTCTTCTTGGGTTTTCTCTCCCACAACCTTGGCAGGACTAGAGCCACTGGCAGGAACTGAATACACAGTCAAGTCCAAAAGACTGTCTTGACTGCTTAAATTGGCACTCTCAGCTGCCATGGTGATTCACCAGCTGGACCACAAATCTCAAAAAATACTGACAACCAAACAAAACGAAAAAATGAACTGCAGAACTGCTGGCAAAAAAAACAAGTAAACCAGAAGCCAAAAATTTAGCGCTTTCATCCACTGTTTAATACGTGAACTTCCTCAGAAACATTTTCAAATGATTTCCAGTTCCTTAAATAACTTACTAAACAGGAAATGACATCATGACCATCAAACTGAAAAAATAACAAATGTGATTTTCTACAAAAATGAAGTATTATCATAATGATAACAAATAAAAAAAATATATGTATATATATGCAAATGAATGTATATACACATATATACACATACATATGTATAAATGCAAAAATATAGTCATAAAAATGCAATGTAAATTCATGCTGTGTGAATAGCATAATAATCAACTTGAGCATATGAAATGCATATCCAAAGACCTCTCCCACGTAGACCCAACAATCACATGCATACACACACCCGCACACACAAACACACACACACATGTGGACATATAGACATGTACCCCCCCCCCACACACACACACACACACACGCACACATCTCACACACACACACACACACACACACACACACACACACACACACACACACACACACACACACACACACACAACCAAACAGTCACTATGGAAATATAAAATACACATCTGAAAAAATATGTATATAAAAATCGTAAAAAATGTGCAATACTTATATACTCTGTGACAGTGCTATATTTATATACTGTGACAGTGCAATACTTATTATGGTGTGACAGTGCAGTACTTGTATACTGTATGACAGTGCTATACTTATATACTGTGTGACAGTGCTATACTTATATACTGTGTGACAGTGCTATACTTTATATATTATGTGACATTGCAAGAGTTCTATACTTATATGCTGTGTGACAGTGCTATACTTATATACTGTGTGACAGTACTGTACTTATATACTGTGTGACAGTGCTATACTTTATATACTATGCGACAATGCAAGAGTTCTATACTTATATGCTGTGTGACAGTGCTATAATTTATAGACTGTGTGACAGTGCTATACTTTACATAGTGTGAGACAGTGCTAAGAGTGCTATACTTATATACTGTGTGACAGTAGCCAAGCAGTAGCCATTTGTGTGACTTCCCTCTTTTCATCATTCTTGACGAGCTAATTCTTTGTTTTCAGTAAGTACTGCTTGATTTGTTTCTAACTTCAGAATATCTGCCTAAATGCTTCATCCTTAAATTTCCAGGGTCTGCATATTAGTTTCCCCTCAAGTATTTAGCAGTGCTCTGTACTGTCTCAGACAGCTTGAGTGACATGTTTCCTATAAAAGCACAAATTAAATTTTATTTCTCCAGTATCTAGTTGCACACAGGACAGCTAGTTTGCAGTGATAAGCACTGTCCACCTAGTTGCAAACCGGGTACTCCTGACAGTGATTGATATTCTCACTCCAACAGTCTAATCAATGAAAAATGGTCTGTTGCCATGGATATGAACTTTCCTACTGTCTCCATTACCAGCTTGGTGGATATGGGCATCCTGAGGCAATGTAGAAATGGCCTCATGTTTACTGACAACCAGTTAATTCTCAAACAAACTGTTATGGTATGTGAGAGATGTATTTACACAACATGACTGGAGGCAAAGTTCTCACATAAACATGCTGCTAATGTCAATAAGGCTTTTAGTAGTGCACATGCTATACCCACCACACACAATTCAAAGCAGACATGCAGTCCTACATATACTGAGGCACTTACACGTAGCCTTCCTAAACCACAAAGACCTCCTAGACAAAGCACACCTAAGAAATACCTTCAGCAACCCCAAACTCACTCTTTCAAAACAACATCCACATCAACACATGAGCTACATCTCATGGAGCCTCTACCTCTAAGCCCACAAGGCAAGTCACCACACAATCCAGCATTCTAGTTATTGGAGATTCCATTATGAAACACACTGATGTCCCTCTTACCAGGCTGAGTAAGGAGAAAGTTATGGTCAGTTGCTTATCGGGGCTAGGATCTGCCATATTACGCATGCACTCAGGTCATTGGATCACAATTACCATTATGACTCAGTCATAGTCCATGTGAGAGTAAATGACCTGAGACGTACCTCCCTAGACTATATGAAGAGAGACATTATGGAGCTATCAGAATATGTGTCTCAGGCTGGTATGAGCCTAGCACCGAGCAGCATTTTACCTTCTCCAAGGATGATGCCACAATATGAACAAAAGATGACTGACTTTAATAATTGGCTTAATTTCTGGTGTCATTCTAAGGGGGTGCAATATTTGTCAGCATGGAAGGAGATGTTCAACAGACCATGCTGCTTTGCCAGGAATGGTTTGCACCTCTCCCCTGTAGGCTTTCAAATATTAGCTAAAACATTGTCTTCTCCCATAGTGACAGTTTTAGGCAATGCCAAACTGAAAGTACTTCTGACATAGCAAATCAAAACCAAGAAAATCTAAAGGTATTACTGCTCAATGCACTCCCTGGAAGCTTTCTTTAGCCTAGAACATGCTGATGTTTGTGCAGTCTCTGAGATATGGTTTTAAACTGTGGAAAGCACACCAACAGTGCAAGGTTATAATGCATTCCACTAGACATTTAGACCAGCTACTTCACAGGCAGGGAAAAAAGGTGGATGTGTTTCTATTTACATCAAAAATACATATACTTCCAGGCTGGTCAAACAGGACAATGAACTTGAGCTTCTCCATGTTCAAATCACCATAGGTAAAATCCAATACCACTTCCTTGCAAGCTATAAGCCACCCTCTATGACCCAGAAAGCCCATACCATATATTTAAACTCATTAGAAACACTAACCATCCAACCCAATACCATATTCATGGGTGACTTTAATTACCCTACTATTAACTGGGAATCCTATACGACATCAAACTTACATGCACAGAGATTCCAGGATTTTGTAAACACCAACTCCCTGGACCAGATAGTCAATACACAAACCAGGGGTGCAACCATACTGGATTTGGTCCTCACTAATATGGGAGAGCGCTGCACATCCCCTGCTGTAATGCCTTCCCTGGTATGGTCAGACTACAAAATGGTCTCCTTTGAAGTAAAAATAAAACCTTGACCCCCAGCTAAACCAGGAATATTCAGGAACTATTCTATGGCTAACCTCCTGCTATTAAGTGAAAACCTGGCAAAATTTCAAGCCCTATAAACCCTGAGAACATTTCTGTGTATGCAGAACTGTTCACAAAAACCCTGTACAAGCATGTTAATAGCTGCATAGAGGCAGCTGTACTCACTAGGAAGAAGTACAGAACTAACTCAAAAACAAGCCACCCTGGTGGAATCACAAAATCAATCAAATATATAACAGGAGGAAGAAAATCATGGTAAGCAGGAAAAAAAAAGCACTCTCATCAAACTAAACAAAAAACTCAGAGGACAAATAAAGTCTACCAAAGCCAAATTTGAGGTGAGTTTGGCCACCCAGGCCAAGGACAACCACAAAACATTCTTTAGCTAATTCCGCAACCTCAAAGGAAATACACATCTGTGTGCAGAGCTCATTGTAAATGGAGCCACCTATACTGAGCCAGAAGATATAGCAAACCTCCTGGCTGATAAATTCAGTGCAAACTTTACTTCTCTCTCCTCCGAACCTTCCCTCAGGAAATATCATAAAATATAACTCCCCCTACTATCACTAGGGAACAGGTCCTTAATGCTCTCAAATACTGCATCAGTGGGCCCAGACAATATCCCAGGATGCCTTCTAAGTAGCATGAAACATGACCTATCAGGGCCTCTGAAATTACTATTTAACTATAGCCTCCAAACAGTCTTTGTGCTTCATGAATGGAGAAAGGCAACAGTCATTCCTCTACACAAAGGTGGGCCATCTACAGACCCTAGAAACTACAGACCCATAAGTCTCACTAGTCTTATATGTAAAGCCATGGAAATAATTATCATGGAGATGATCAGTAGAGATATGACAAACCTTCAGACACTGGACCCAACCAGTTTGGTTTCGTCAAGGGCAGGTCATGCCTACTCAACTTGGTGGACTTCTTTGAGAAGGTCACCAAAGCAATGAATGAAGACAAAATCATTCACACTGCCTACCTTGACCTGGCCAAGGCCTTTGACACAATACCCCACCTGGGCATTGTTTATCAAACTCAAGAGGTTAGGTACAAACCTGTATGTCACCCGGTGGATAGCCAACTGGCTCACAGAGAGGACCTAGGAAGTTAGAATTGAGAAGTCCACCTCTACAAAGAGGCCAGTCACAAGTGGAGTCCCTCAGAGACTGGTTCTGGGACCGCTCCTTTTTGGCATTTACTTCAACGGCCTCTGGCTGGCTAAATTTGCAGATGATTGCAAATTAGGAGCTGTCATTAAATTACCCACTGACACAAATGTTCTCCAGGAAGAGCTAACACAGACAAACAACTGATGCCAGAGCCATGGACTAAAACTAAATACTAAGAAATGCATAATAGTATCCTTCAGGAAGTTATCCATCCCTGGTAACTATCATATTACCAACACACCCCTAAGCTTTGATACAGTAGTCAAGGACTTGGGAACACACATAGACAGCAATCTAGCCTTTCACCATCACATGTCTACACTAATAAGGAAATCATTCTATGTTGCACAACTTATAAACAAAGGAATGGCATCTGGATCCAAAAAAATTTTATTGTTCCACTGTATTCAGTATTTATCAGAGCTATCATTGCGTATAATGCCCCATCTGGTATGTACCTAACCAGGCATATCCAACAGTTGGAATGTCCACAGAGGTTCTTATCTACAGGAATAGAGGGTGAAAGTAACATGTCCTTTGCAGACCACCTCAAGGCCCTATCCCAGTATTCTGTCTCCTGTAGGCTTTTGAGGGGAGATCTATGCCTGGCATACAAAGGCATTGTCAGACACCACTCTGATGGACCTCCTCCACAAAACAAACAGCACCAGAATTACCCTTTCTAAAGACTTAAACCTTGCCTGTGATATAAATACGACCAGCTCAACAGACAAGTATGTATCCCAGAGACTACCCCTACTCTGGAACAGACTCCCCATCCGTGTGAAGCAGAGTTCCTCTCTAAATCAATTCAAATGTAACTTGGACAACTGGATGGGTATCAGGAAATTCATCCCTGGTCTGGGACCTATGTTTCTAATGGACACAGGTAGCATGTAAATGGTTCATCTCACAGGCCCTTTCTTTTAAATGTTTCACCTCCCAAGCCCCTTCTTATACTTAACAAGGTTACCAGAACTTGTCAGAGATTTGAGATGCATGGCTAGGCTTAAAAAGCCCTTGTGATTGTTAGCCTAGTAAACACCTATGAACCTATGTTGGGATGACCCAAGTAAAAGATGGATAAAATGAGAGCCTACAATGTATGTACTGCTATTTCCACTCAGCAAAACAAATACAAATATATTACTGTGTGACTCCAGAAGCATTACAGGTTGAAACAGGTATAGCAAACCATCTTTCATGTACTGAAGTGTTTCAGTAAGACTGTTTAAGAAACAAACATTTATGTGAAACAAGTTTCATATATGCTTCCTCGTGAAAAGCTGGACAATTAGTCAGTGCAAGTCTGCAGTTTCTTTTGTTCTCATTAGTAGATTATATTGCAGTCAGATGTTGCATTGCATTGTATTATGATATACTGTCTTTTTTGGAAACCTTACACTTTACACAGAACAAAGTAATCTAAGCTGTCAGGTGTTTACACATCAATGGGTGTGCACACCTATAATGTCTAACAGTAAATCTTCTATGGCTACATTATGAGGGATGTCTGATGGCAATCTAAGGTTGTTTATACATGGAGATCTATATACAGCCAGACATACGAGCGAGGCAGTATGTGTCCATGCACAGATATGACAATGTGTGTGAAGAGCATGGCAAAGCTGTATGTGTATGTGGGTGCATATGCTCATATGATTTTTGTGTGTGTGTGTGTGTGTGTGTGTGTGTGTGTGTGTGTGTGTGTGTGTGTGTGTGTGTGTGTGTGTGTGTGTGTGTGTGTGTGCATGTGAGCGCACACATGCATGCATGCATGCAGGACATGCACAATGATGGCATGGTACAGGAAGTATTCAACGCAATTCCTCTGACAGTGTAAAGTATAACAGAAAAGCAAAGTGACATTCTCATTTCCTTATGCTTACACTGCGAATTGCTGCAAATTCTAATTTAGATGATGGCAACCTACCAGGGGAATCTGTTTTATCTTCCTGCTTAATAGTTATAAAATCTGCCATCTCTTCTCATTGTACAGCTCAGGTCACACCTTTCCTTCCCATAGATTTGTTACCCAAGTCCAAGATGTTTCTGTCATTTGACTGTGGTTAGCCAGCTGCTGTCATTTGGAGCTGTAATTATTGACAATGTAATGATCCTCTATCTTTGCTGCATGGTACTACATGTTTCACTTTTCCCTGATAATGCCATCTTTGCAGCCTATCTTTGGAACTTTACAAAAAAGATCTGGAGTGTTTTGAATTAGTGTAAAAGACATGATAAGATTGTTTTTCACTTGCCACACTTTCCTTCAGTTTGCTAACATGGTGCATCTTTGCTTGGTTTGTCTGTCTGATGTAAATACTCACTGGGTCCTTTGCAGCAAAACAGGTGTGTGTGCACCATCATCAACAAAAACTTGTCTGTAGATTATAGGAATTACATGTTGACAAATTAAAGAATCTGACAGCAGATAATGACCATTTCGCATACCTAACTATATATAAGCTGCAGATATTAAGTAACAGATTTTTTTTATTTTTTTATTTTACCCTTATGCTTGTCCCATCCATTTCTAAGTGTTGTTGCTTATTTTTTGGCCTCACCATATCTCCAGGAAGTTTTTTTTTTCCCTTTCATCCACCAGCCCTTAAATTTATCATATAAGTGAATCAGTTATTAGTGCATTCTTTTTAGCACTTCTATGATAAATTAATTTTATAAGAGAATGTAGTGCAATCAATCAACCAGCATGTTTTTTGGGTGGTGGAAGGAAAATGGATGCCTGGGGTAAACCCTTGCCAACATGAGAATGTCAAACTCCACACACATAATGGCATGGGGTCAGGATAGTTCTGATGTTGTCATACGTCTGTCTTTTTTTTTTTTTTTTTGTTCACAAACACTTTCTTATTGTGACTTTTTCAGTACAACTTAAGTACAAGTCCAATCCAATTTACAGCTTAAAGTCACTGAAGATATAATGAATATCTGTTGCACCATCCATCTTTAACATAAGTAATGCCTTTGACCTTCAAATTATTTCTGTTCATTCAAGGTAATCTTGTTACCTCTGAATAACTTTAACATTTACCAGACATGGGAACGTGTGTGTAAGGCCTACTTGTATCTTATAAATGGACTAGTCTAACAATACATGTAATGTGATATTGTCTAATCTCATCGATACATAATGTATACTCTACCTCTTACTCAATTCACTGCCCAGCACATAGACCAAAAGCTGCACATGCTGTTGTGTTCTGATAACGGTGACCTTTGAAATCCTTTTCATGGCCCTTGGTCATCCCTTCCCTCTGTTTGTAATACCACAGCCTTAGTTTCAACAATATTAAACAGATCTTTATTGCTGCAGTAAGCCTTCCTGTGACATTGCATTTACATCACATCTACTTTGCCCAGTTGATCTACAATAGTGGAAAATAGCCCCATGTCATCATATGGGTTAGCTCTTTGTAGGCATGCCGTTATTTTCAAACAAATATAACCTTAGCTATATATCCTATATCAAATAATGATTTAGCATTTGGCATACCTCTCAAGTGTACAAAGATTTTCGCAGAATGTTATCCTATCAACTTTCTAAGCTTGCAAGAGTGATATTTAAAAATTGTCCCTATTTTTGGGCCTTTGTCCCCCTTACATTTATGGCTTTGTCCCAATTTCTTGCTCTAACAGGTTGAGAGGTATGCTTGAGTCTTAAATACAATAAAGCATCTTGAGTCTTGCTGTATACAATAAATACTGCACCACAATAACAGATTTGTTTTATTTTCACATTACATTTTTAAAACTATGTATGATTTAATGCTTTTTTGTATTGTATATATTATGTGTCTTGGTCTTGTTTATTAATTACTACTCTGGATGCTAGTCTGTTAAACTTTGTTGGAGCTTTTCTCCTCAGGCCTCCACTGAAAAAGGGCTATTAAGCTCAGTCGGACAAACCCAGTCAACAAATGCAAAGTAAATAAATAACTTGTGAATTCATTCTACACTCCCTCTTACTGTATTACTTTTAGAGAATATATTTAAACTGAGTCGAAGCAACAGACTACAATGCTTCAGTTCCTTTTGCAAAAGAAAAAAAAAATTTACCATTTTATTTCTGACTTAAACTACATACCTTTAACAGTCTTGCAGTCTTGTCACTTTTTTATAAGTTTTTATCAGTTCCAGTTTATTACTGGGTGAGACAGATTCAATAGCTACTACAATTCACCCTTATAATAGATTGTTTGTGCATTCAATGCAGGTAACTTTTCATATACTTATATTAATTTCTATACAATGTTACTAAGATTTTCCCTCTATTACACTGAGTTTATTTTTCTGCCACTCGCTGACTTCATGGAGCCTTGGTTTCTATATTTATATTTATATTTGTAACTAATTTTATATTTACCTTTGTATTAAGAGTGCTAAATACCCTGATGCCTCTGCTTATACTGTTCACAACAAACAGCTTCCCCTGCATCCTTATCTCTTTAGGATGGCAATTTTTTTTGCAAGTATTGCAACCTAATATGAGCACCCATGCTCTTAAATTTTCCTGTTTACATAGGAAAAGCACTCATTTATCATATAAAGGGCCACTAACACTATGCTAAGAAATTCCAATATTCCTTACGGTTTTTAATTGAAAGAGGTACCACCTTACAAGAGTGGGAAACCATGCATGCAAAAAGGCCGTAAACATGATATAAAAGTACTCTCACCTACAAATCTCATTTATAGATCTTGTGCCTCCTAATACAGCAAACAGAACTTACCAGATTACTTATAAACATAGCATACTATTGCATTAATGCATTCTGTGAGCTGTGTTTTGTCCATTGCTATGATTTATAGATGTGAACTGTTAATGGCAAGCAGTGCAAAATTGTATGGCAATGTCTGCGAACTGCACACTTGTGCACATAGTATGTCATTGTGTGCCATGTGTACAAGTACCACCAACAGTGCAGCAGGCAACAGCTGCTGAGTAACGTACGATGCTTCTCACATACCTTACTCATTAGCTTGTCCATTCACACAGTGATTTATAAACCCTTTCAGTCATTAGGTATGATGTCAAAGTTAGAGTTGTTAACCATGGTAGTGAGGGGAACAAGTACTGAGAGAGCTCCTATTGGCAGGAGCTTGGCTACATCACTGTATGGGGGTGGGGAATGTGTAGATGTAGTAGAAAGTATGCCTGCATCACAAGGAGCTCAATTACCAGTAGGGCTTTCCTGCCTTATATTTTTAATTATGTGCTGATGTTTCCACTCAGCTCTGTGTGCTGAGGACAATCTCAGAATAAGAAGAATGAATTAATTCAGAATTACTACAACTGTTAGTATGGTGTTTTGGTCCCAAAAGTTATGTAGTAGGTACCAGTCTGCACACAGCTGTTGCAGTAGTCCTTAGTCATGTGTAATCTGCAGGATGATCATTTCTATATGTGTTATGGTCATAGAATACTGTAAGTACAAAGTGGGGAATAACTGATACAGGGTCTTACCCCATTACAAAGCTATCTTTAAGAACTACAGAGGACTTTGTTATGACATTGTGATGCATGCCATCCCTACTCTATGGGGCGCAAAGTTCATGAATCCCACCCAATGGATCTCAAATCACCATTGGCACTGCCTAACACATGCAATGTAGCTATAGGTATGGCTTCTGTTATACATCATTTCTAAATCTTTGGCTGTTGCCGGGGGGAGCACCATACACATAAATACACACCCTGTGAAATCCTTAGCTTCATTTTATCACAAGTATCCACAGCAGCAGCAGCAGCAGCATCTGATGAATCAGTACTGGCATCCACCCTCTTCCCATTTTGTACATCTTAATACGTGCCATGACTTAATCCTGTCACTCTGCTTGTTGCCTGACCTGGTTTACTAATCCTCTTCTCTCCACTGTATCACACATCAGTTAATAGAGGAGAGGTGCAGACCCCCCTTGGCAAAGCAATGCAGTCTGTTAACCCTGTCCTCCCACGCTGACAAATATTGGATCCCTTTAGTATGACACCAGAAAGACAGACAATTGTTGAAATCAGTCAAGTTTTGCTCATATTGTGGCATGATTCTTGGTGATGGCAATATACTGCTGGATGCTAGACTGATATCAGCCTGAGACACATAGTCTGAAAATTCCATAATGTCTTTCTTCATATAGTCCAAGGAGGTACAGCTCAGGTAATTTATACCTGCACAGACTATGATGGAATCATTCAGGTACCTATGGCATAATGACTTGAGTGAGTGCGTGATTTGGTGAATTCTGGCTCCAGATAAGCAATTAACAGTTCTCGTCTCCTTGTTCTGCTTTGTTAAGATAAGCAATTAACAGTTCTTTTCTCCTTGTTCGGCCTGGTTAGAGGGGCGTCAGTATATCTTACAATGGTGTCCCCAATGACGAGAGTCCTGGGAAGTGGGTTTGCTTGCCTTAGGGGCTTAGAGTTTCGGACTCCACTGACAGTGACAGTATTTGCTGTGGTAGGTGTTTTTTTTTCTGAATTCCTTTCGGCTTGATAAGGCATAGCTTTGACAACAGGTGGTTTAGGTGATATTTGTTATTTAGGAGGATTGCTTTTAAGTGCTATGTGAGGTGGGTGGTGTGTGCATGGTTGCAGGAGTTTAGCTTCCATTTTCATTGTGTAAATACACTTCTTGTATATTGTGTCTGCTTCTTTGAGGATTAAATGGTTGTCGGTAAACATGAGACAATTGCTACATTGTCTCAAGATGCTCATATCCACCCACCTGACTACAGAGAAGTTCTGAAATTGCATATCCACACTGTCCATTCCTTTGATTTGTGAGCTACAAGGGGTGGTGTATCAAGGTTAGAAGGGTATTAAAGATTCTTTACTGGAGCAGATTATCAGCCAACAAGGTATTTGCACTATAGTGCTTCTTTACAGTGTACAGTTTTATGAACTGTTCTTTCTAGGTTTTTGCTGCTGCACAGGGCACTGCTAACCTATGCAAATGCACAACATTTATAGCAGCACAGAAAAAAGCAGAAAACAAACTAAAGAGCCATCTGGCTAATAAAATCACTACACTAAGTAATGTTGTATATTTCCAAACTCAGACGGACCAGGCAAACACCTCCTGCCACAAGACAAATAACCCCAGTCCTCCTAATGTAAAAACAGAGTAGAAGAGAGCCACAGGTACAATGCCAGCACAAACCACTTAAATAACTTGCTGGAAATCCCTTCCTGAGACAATTTCAAAACAGTCTTACAGCAATAACAGTGAGAGGAAGAGCAATTAAAAGAAATCAGTGAAATGCAGACATAAAAGCAAGAAACAGAAGTGATCACTCAAAATAACTTGTGTGATTTAGCAATCAAAGATACTTAACTTCTCCTGTGTGGCTCTGGATACAAGTAAAACACTTCCGGATTGCTGCAGGGTAAGACTCCAAGCTTTGCAGAGCTCCTGGAAAATAACCAGGAGACAATATGTAGTAAAAACGTTTATACCCAAGAGAAATACTGATTTGTTGGGTGGGCACTCAGTATTACGGTTTTATGGTAAACAATGGGTGGGAAGAAAACATAAGTAGCTTATACAACAGTCAATAGTAATGAAAGAGGGGAGGGGGGACATTTGTAGTAATCAACTTGGTATAGTTATAGCCATAAATACTTTTTTTTGGTCTTTACATTTGAGAAGAGCTGTTCAGCTTTTGGGAAGGGGCACCAGTCAGGGGAGCTCCTAGGGTACCAGATTAGCTAGGTACAGCTGTGAATTATAACATGTATAGCCCTCAACAAGTATTGTATTTAACAGCAAAACAGATGTAGATATTTTATTTAACATTTGTTTACCAGGAAAGACTGACTGGGAGAGAGCCCATTTTCAGTGGAGGTCCGGGGAGAAACACTCCAGCTGCATGTCTTTGGAATATCGGGAAAAAAAAACATGTGAATGCAGAAAGGACATGCATACTCCACAGAAAGCACCCCAGCCAAGAACTGAAGCGGAGAACCTCTTGCTGTGAGGTGACAATGCTAACTGCTGCACCACTGCCCCACCCTAAATCAAAACTGATGAAAAGTGGATCTAATCAAACCTTGGGAAAGTGAAATAACATGAAATTCATGTTCTAGTGTCAAGCAGGCAAACTGACAGGCTCACTCACTGTAGAAGCAAGCAGAGCCTCCCCGACAATGTCCTTCTGAGGCTGCTCTGAATGTAATCCTCATACTCAGTATGGTGTCTTTTGTACATTAATAAAACTTAACTGAAAACAGTTGGATAAAACTTCTTGTTCTTTAGTTTGTTTACTTGATGCTCACTCATGACTGCCATGAATTGGGCACATTTTTCTATACATTCAGTTTAAAGAGTCATTGTCCAGTTTTATAAATTCTACCCTTTCTACAGCAGAGGCAGTTTATTTATTTTATTTATTCTTTGTTGACTGGATTAGTCCTAGCAGGCTAGTGACCTCTTTTCAGGGAAGACCTGAGGTGATCTTTATAACATTAAGGGAAATTTGTCCAATGAATTGGAGGAAGACTTCTGCTCTTTTCAATAGGTGCTGTGGGATTTTTTTGTATCTACTTGAGCTAAATTTGGTCCTTTATATCCATCAATATCTTCCAAGGCCACTTACCAACTACCACTGACTCTGGACAAGACACACAGTGTGCTTTTTCAATTTTGATACAGTCTATTTGCAAGCCAGTCCAGAAAGCCAACTTCCCTTTCATAAACATGCTACAATCTTTCCCCTCTTCTCCCCGTGGAACTCCAGTCATGTGTATATTTTTCTCCAGGCCCTGCCCGCATGCTCATTCTGCTCATATTAGATCATCTCCAGCTTCACTTTCAGACTATTAAGCCCATCCTTCACCACCCTGTATTCCTGTTGCATTTTCAAGATGGTATCCACACGTTCACTCACTCTGTCATTAACGGGCAGATGCTACTTTCAGAGGGATTGCCTCAGGACATAAATACAGCTTATTTCCAATAAATTAAATCTTATTACCAAAACATTTGGAGTAGATGCCAGTCATCCTGCTGCACTGCAAGACCTCCTCATGCATTTATGTTTTGGAAGGATAGTGTCCAAACGTACTTATGGATTCCCTTAAGGTGAAGAAATATTTCTTCAATGTCTGTTCTCTACCTTTTCTTTTTTTTGCTTTTTTTACAAACTATACTTATTAAGTTCTTGCAGTTTGTCTTTATTTAATTTTTGTTAGACACAATGTATCACCATTTACCACTCTCTTCTGAACTTCCTGGTGTACTGAGAGCAAACTTAAGCTTCTTCTATGCCAGCTATTATGTTTAAAACCTACTAGCCCTATTATGTCAGGATTTTACTATGCTTCTAGGGGCAATGACTCACTTCAAATTCTACTATCATGTATAGGGAGTGGGAGTGGAACGAGCACACATTTCAGTAAGTATTGCCCTTAAGGTCAGTTACTCCATCCACAAAATAACAGGGAAGATTAGCATTATGAAATGAAATTGTAGTGGCTTCTCAATGTTAGGAGATTGACAGTAGCATCAGTATCACACAGAATGTAACTCTATCATACATACAGTTTGTGTCTGAGGAAAAAATTGTATGTTTCATCTTAAAATCCTATGGTCTAATCACAACACTGAAAAAAACACTATTATCAGCTAATTGTTCTGCGTGGGTGAGCACAATCCACCAGCCATTCAAGGAGTTATACCTCTACCACCTTTTAAATTGTATAAGTATTAGATCTCTTTCCCATGAAAGAAAGGGAAATTCATGGTTATGGCAAAATTAAACGTTATACCCTTCTCTTTTGTGTGGCAGCTCAGAAAGTGAACAGAATATCTGAAACATGGTACTTTAAGATGTATTTAGAACTCCTGTTTTACAAAAATGTCTGTATCTCAACAGTTTAAGAAAAATATTTACTTAACATAAAATAATTGAATTACATCTATAAAAAGTGTAGTGATGTCAAGTAAATGGAGTAGTCAGCACACTATATGGTATGTATTAGAAATGGGTACTCTTTCTGTTATATATTAGAAATGAGTACTTGGGGGCGTGGCCAGCATGAGACAAGGACAGCAGCACTTCTTCACTGCTCTGCTACAAAAGGCATATTTCTGATAGGATTTTTTTTTTTGTTTGAATAATCCTAAACAGTTCCAACTAGTGAATTTTGATAGCTCTTAGTGTTATAAAGGATTATTTCAAGAAAAAAGAATCAAAAATCTAATAGCTTTCCTATCAAAAACTGTTGTTGTTCTGTCTTTCGTCTTTTCCCGGTTAGGGGTCGCCACAGCGGAACTCCAGTCCGCTAATGATTGGCAGTTGATTTTTATGTGCTGAGTTGCCAGCCGTAACGCACAACCTTCAACGAAGGTATGCCTATTCATGCATGTCTCCACACAGAAGACACTCTAGCTGAGAGTTGAACCGGTCAGCGTCTTACTGTGAGGCGACAACGCTACCACAGCACCACCACTGTGGATGCACCTGTCAAAAACTGTACAAAAGCAATTTGTTTCACTGTTTCTGGCAGCAACATGAGTCACACTAAGGCAGCACTTCAGGATTCTTCATGTAAGAAGGAGCTTCAATCACTTTTGTTTCATATCCAAGAATTACCATTAAAAATGGACAGATTGGACCATAAAATTGATGATTTTAAGAAAGATTGTTCCAAACAAATAGAACAAATTAATGAAGCTCTTCAGGTACAGAAAAATCAGATCTGTGGCATCAAAGAATCTCTTAATATTATGGATGGAAGGCTAAATGAAGGCAAAAACAACATTAGATTTTTATTGCCACAAAATAAAATCTTGTCAGCTAAAGCAGATGACCTTGAAAATAAATCTAGAAGAAATAATATTTGTATACTTGGACTTTCTGAAGGTACTGAAGGTAACAATATAATTTTTGTAACTGCCTGGCTTCCTAAGACTTAAGATCTCCCTGGCCTGAAGCTCTTTTCTTGGATAGAGAGAGCACACCAGTCCCAAGGTAAACCAGCTGCAAAACCTGGTTCTTCTCCAAAATCTATAGTGGTGAAGTTTATTTCATTTCAAAACAAAAAACTGGTACTTAAAACTGCATGGGCTAAATCATCACTTAGGAATATCGTGTGTTATGACAATGACTATTCAGCAACAGTGATGGCAAAAAGAAAACAAATCCTTTCACTTATTAGAGAACTTAAAAAGAAGGAAATAAAAGTATATTTATTATACACAGACAGACTTAAGATTTTCCTTACAAATAGGGTTAAACTCTTCAAAGTTCCTGACCCTGCTTTGTCATTTCTACAAACAAATAAAATTCTTGAAGATACAGAGCAACTGGATTGAAGCAATATATCCTCAAAGAGGCATATAGATTCAAATGGAAGCAAGATAAGTGAGAAAAAAAAATAAGGGGACAATGAAGAACCTTTTCCTTTTTCTTTTCCCCTTCTTCAATCCTTATTTACAAGGAAAGTAACATGATGTTAAAGCATGTTTGTTTTTTCCTTTTTGTAAACAAGCACAATTTTAGTTTTATATAAACCTTTAACAATAAAGCAAGAAAAAATAGCATACTTGGTTACAACATAAATAGAAACTTGACTACAAGCAAGTACACTGCATATAAAAGGTATTTTAACTCTTTTTTCTGCTTTATCCTTATTTTACAGTTAACCAACAATATATTTTATGAGTTAGAACAAAAAAGTTATACATTTTTAACAAAAACATTTAGTGTTTAATAAATTAATATATAAGTTGCAGGTTTCTATATGAAGTTACATGCTTAGAGGTTACTGCATATTTTATTTATGAAATAGAAAAGACTGCAACATGACACATAGTTGAATTCACATTTGTTTATCTTACATAGTTGCTATTACAGGCTTCAACACAGCATATACCCTTAGTGATATTTTGTTTTTCTTGATGCTTTTGAGAAAAGTAACAGCAGTGTTAATTTCTATCTGTTACTTAAACAGTGTATTATGCAAAATACCATCACCATCTCTTGAATATAAAATGAATAGAAATTATCCAAGGTAAACACTTGCTAGTGTAATATTTAAAAGGAAGCTTTGTTAAAACTAATAATTGTATTCTAAGGCTGCATGGAAAGGCAATATACAGCCTGATAATAAGCTATTGTTTTGATAGACACAATGAAATGTGAGGTGGAAATGGGGTGAATATAGTTGTTAAAGAGGCGTTTTGTTTAGTTAAAAAGAGATTTTAATATACTAAACAACCTTAAAACTCTCTACTTGAGTGAAAGATCGAGCTTGGTGTTGTATGTAATAAAATTATTGTTATTGGAGGGCTGTACTTATGTGAAGAGCTTCAGTGTGGTTTAGAAAAGAAGCTCCTTTCTCTCAGGCCCATGCTTTCTTCTTTCACTTAATTATGTTAAACCTTTGACGTAAAAGTCCTGATATAACTTGAGATTTCCACCCAAACTGACAGAATAGATCTGTTCAAGCTTGGAGATCTGGTTTAACAGTCAGCTTTGGAAAGGTAATTTAAATAAAAGACGGAAGCTTTTGAATATTCATTAGATAAAATTTCACTATAACAATACATAGCTATATAAGCTAGCAGGTCTACTTTATGTGCTCAAAAGCTGAAAAACCCGAATCCAAATAGCGCGACACGTAAAGAGCGAACCGCGTATATGTCGAACGAATGAAACTGCGAAAGTGGAAATAACGAATTCGCATAGTTGGCCGTCAGCGGTATAGCTCTGTAAGGTAAGTGTGCAATAGTTACGGACCTTAGGGTTAGGGAGGGGTTAAGGTAAGTGCATAGGTAGGTAGTGTATGTAAGGTTTTGTGTAGGTAATATATGTAAGGTTTGGTGTAGGATTTTGTTAAGTGTATGTGTGTGGAATATTTAGTTTGTTTGGGTATAGCTCCATAGGGGAAGTGTGTGGTAGTTACAGACCTTAGGGTTAGGGAGGGGTTAAGGATAGTGCATAGATAGTTGTGTATGTGGGGTTTAGTGTAGGGTTAGCAGTAGGGCTTTGGTGCTTTAATTTAGGGTTAGAAGTAGGGTTTTGGTTAGCGTATGTATGTATGTGCTTTTTTATTGTGTTTGGGTAGGTAGTGTGTTGCAGGTAGTGAGTTGGCCGACTATGACAGTTCGAGGTTTTAAATTTCATGCTTTAGTACGTTCGACGTATTCGAGGTTTGCTCTTTATGTGTCGTGGATTCAGATTTTCTGTGTTTCGAGCACATAAAGTAAACCCCAAGCTAGCATAGCAGAAGAAAAGTTAATATGTTAAATGAAGCATGAAAGTTTATAACTGAAACAGAAAAAAATGCATACTATTCGAAGGTATTTGATGCAAATGAATACAAACATAATATTTAAAGTTTTATTTTTATGGCAAAATATATGAGTACAGAGCATATTGATAAAACACACACATAGGTTCCAAATAAATAAAAATGCTGGTGATTTATCTTTGTAATAGTAAATCATATTATGTGCCGTTCTTGAATAATTTATTTGATATATACAGTTAGGAAATGTTTTTTTTTTCTTAGTAAATAAGTTTAAAAATGAAACAATTGTTCTACTTATTTATATTAATATAGACTTATAGGATACAGCTATACTTTTTGCTAATTGTTATTAGAGTTATATATATTTGTGGTAGAGTGGTTTGGGGGTTATCTCTAATTAATCTTTGTCACAATATTGGATGAGTTGGTTTGCTTGGATAGTTAGACTATTCAAGCATGGAGCGTTAGACTCCATAAGGGGTAGGAGGGGTTTTAGAAGTAATTGTTTTATGACAATCTTACTTATTGCCTGTTTACGAGTGCCCACAAATGTAATGAATTTGTTCCTAGCTCTACTCTCAGAATTTAATATTTGTATGAGCATTAATAAGCAGCTCTTTATAAATAGACTGTCATTACCTATGAAAAACAAGTATATGTTTCTTATCAATAAGACAAATTACATTTATTAACTGTATTTCTATAAATGTTGATAGATTAAACAATGGAAGTTAAGGGAGGAAACCTAAATAGATATCGGAAGCTGCTTAATTCTCAGGTTATCTTTCTACAGGAAATACACTTATTAGCAGAAGATATAAACAGACTTAATACTAAGAGTTATACTATACTATCTAGTTCACAACATAATCAGAAAAAAGTAGAGTAGCTATTTGTATGGAAAAATTCTCTACCTATGCCTAACGTTATGGGAACCTATCAAGATGATAAAGGTATATTTTGTACTGCTATTATAAAATACAATAAGAATATATTAGCTCTTGTTAATGTGTGCTGGATTCCAGGAATACGAATCAAGACAGTCGATCAACATTTAGAGCAAGTAAACAAAAGCAGTATCATTTTGGCAGGAGACTTTAACTGTATATTATCACCAAGTGATAATAATACATATAGTAGAAGAAAAATTCAGCCATCTGCAAAAAGGTTAATGAAATTTACTTAATTATTTCATCTTAGACATATAAAAGAATTTTCAGAGCCAAATTCATTAATCGTTATACATTATTCTCATAAACATGGAACACAATCCAGAACAGACAGAGTTTATGTCTCTAATGAACTAGTTGACAAGCTGGGTAAAGTTAAGACTGTAATGTGCCCATTTTCAGATCAGAATGCAATCACTTTTGAATTGTCTTTGAACTCTAATAATAATGTTAAAAAATAAGACTACCTACATATATAACATGTTTACAAGAATTTAAAGACTATTTTCTTAAAGAAATGTCCTCCTTTACAGAAGTTAGCAATACACTGGATACTTCAGAAATCTATATATGGGATGCTCTAAAAGCATATCTGTTTGGTAGAATTATTAATTTGCTATAAAATAAAAAAAAAAGCAATGGGAGAAATAATTACATGAGATACAGGGAAAACTTGATAAGTTGAAATTAGAAAACCAGAAGAATAAAAATAATGACATAGAAGAGATCAATAAGCTAAATGATAAATACTTGGAAATTTTAAATTGTAAAACCAAACTCAGTCTTGAGAGGTTTGAGATAAATAACTTTTCTATCAACCCAAAGTCTATGTGCAATCTTGGCTACAACACCAAATTACTCAATAAATCCAGTCACATAAAATAAATCTATTCACACAGAAAGAAAAGAAAAGTAACAAAATAGAAAATATTCTAAAGGAATTCACAGAGTATTACAACAAAATTAATCAAAAATGATATACTAATAGACTCAGAGGAAACAATCAAAACATTTTTTAGAAAAAATGTAAACACTAGACTATGAAATGACCAAATGAAATTAATTGACAAACAGATTTCTATGTCTGAACTTCAAACCCAAATTTCTAAATTGAAGTCTAAAAGAGCACCAGGTAATGATGGAATTATATTTGAACTTTGCAAGCTGTTACCTAAAGAAACCCTACACATATTACATAATTGTTTTTTCTATAGTTAAGGACTCAACTAATGTTCCTCCTTCTTGGAAAAATACCCTCATGTTTCCAATTTTAAAGCCAACAAGTATCCTACTCAATGCTTCTCATACAGATCAATTTCACTTCTAAATGTAGATTATAAACTATTCATGGCAATTCATGCTAATAGACTAAAACACATTCTACCATTTATGATTGATGAATATCAGACTGGGTTTATTTTAAAAAGGAACACATATGATAATATTAAAAGAATAATTGCAATAATCAACTATGCAAATAACACAAATAAGAACGTAACTTTAATGAATCTTGATATAAATAATGCTTTTGACTCAGTCAGCTGGAAATATCTTTAGCTGGTTTTAGAAGAATGCACATTTTCCTTTAACTTTGCGCCTCTTATTAAGCTTCTCTATACAGATTGCTTTGCATATGTCAAATAGATGCTTTCACATCTGATTCCATACAAGTATTAAAAAGAACTAAACAAGGATGTCCTGTTTCACCTCTGCATTTTCCCCTAGTTATGGAACCTTTTGCTAATTTTATTAGATCAAATATAGATATTAAAAGTACTAAAATAATGAAGAATTCAAGTTCTAAAATTTAGTTGTTTGCAGATTATAGTTATTGACATTGAGTGATAATAATAAATCTATGTCTCCAACATTTTTAGCAATGAAACTATGTCTAAGAAAACCTGGTTTAACATTTAATGATAACAAAACAAAAATGTTACTGGTAAACATAAATAAGAATAAAATCCTGAAATCTCAAATAAGTTCCTTAAATATATTGTTAAAGAAAAGAGAATGAATTACTTTGGAATAACCATAATACATACTATTAAAGATATAGTAAATTATAATTATACTAATTGTATAAATAAGATAAAGAATCTATGGACAAATGGAATAAGTTTGTTTTTACAACAGAAGAAAGACTCTCTATCATCAAAATGATTATCTTGACGAAAATCCTATATATTATTCAAGTCATTAGCATTACCTCCTAAGAATACCTGTATTAAAGAATTTAGCACTTTAATTTTGAAATGTCTTTGGTTCCCTGACAAATCAATTGGCTAGTAGGGGGAATATGACTACCAAACATAGAATTATATTCATTATCATCAGTTATGAAAACAATACATCTTTGGAACAACAACATTTACACAACTAGATGGAAAGAATTTTTAGGAAACCTTTTTATGCATTCTTAATGTACTAGGTATACTCATAATTATCTTATATTAAATAACAGTTTATTTTGGTTATTAAAGGATTACTTTATAGGGAAAAGTCACCAAACAAGTGATTCTTTCTTCATTTTGACTATATTAAAAACTTTTAGAAATTCTATATATAGAAGTCTTGCATATAAATCATGGATTTTCCTTATGTTTCCTACAGCATATATTGAAAGTAATATTCCCTACTTCAAATTTAGAAACAATTGTTGCCTTTATAGAGAAGAATCTGTTGTACTGGTTTCAGTTAATGAAAGATAAAAAATTGCACTCAGTAGATTACATTAGGAATAAATATGATCTGCATAAAAATATGTGGTTAGATATACAATCTTGTGGACTATATATAGAAGGGGAAATTAAGTCAACGCAATCAATGTTAAGGGATCATGTCCAAAAATTGATTGAATGTATCATATTTTTATTGCAACAACATTTTTTGGGACACGGTCTCTTGCCAAATCATATAAAGTGATAAACAGGGAAACAAAAACATATAATGAAACATACTGGAACTATTTTACACAAATCAATAATAGACCACCAAGTGAAGAAGACAAAAAATTATTTCTATTATCATCTAAGCATACTATGTCATCTCTTAGATGGCATTTGTTTACATGGAAGTTTTTACATAGGTCCTTCTTCACCCCTCATAAAATTGAATTGATATACAAGAAAAAGCAATTTTGCTGGAGATGCAATAAAAAATTTAAAGCAGATTGGCAACACATTTTCTTTGATTGTACTGTCCTGATTCCTTTTTGGAATAATATTAATCCTTTTTACAGGCATTTTTGAAGATACATTTATTTTATCTAAATCATTAATTCCTTTTAATATCCCTATTCCCATGTGTGTTAAAAGGACAAAATATAACACATTGTGGACTGCACTGACATCTCCAGAAAAGTGATCACATAAAACTGGAAAAATGAATTTACTCCCTCATTTAAAAAATGTATACATTTAGCAATCAAAGTAACTCATCTAGAAATTATTACAATCAGATTGAGAATGAACAGAATTACCTCTTGCCTCAATGTATGGACAAAATTTAAAAAACTGTTTGACAGGCAAAAAAAATAATAATTCTGGAATTAAACAGACATGCAGCTACAGGAATGACTAGAAAACTGATGAACATTCTTGTAAATAGCTATTTTCTTTGTTTCTCTATTCATAAGATTAGGATATTTTATGAAAATTTAATAAAAACATTTTCAAAAAAAAAGAAATGAGTACTATTTCTCATACTTATTAGAAATGGAACTATTGTTTTATAAGCACAACATTAGGAAAGCTTCACCATGTAAGGGGTGAACTTTGTGTGAGCAAATTGTTTTCAGAAATTGTCATGAGGTACTGCAGGAACTTTTGGATGATGTCTCAAGGCATAACTTCATAGCATGCTCTTAGCTGTTTCCTCAGGGGAAAAAACAAAAAAGCTGCTATTAGTTATTCAGATGAATATGTGACTCTGTGAGTGTGCGTGTGTGTGTGTGTGTGTGTGTGTGTGTGTGTGTGTGTGTGTGTGTGTGTGTGTGTGTGTGTGCTGATTAACTGGGTAAACCTACTAACCACAGCTAGTATATATATGTGTGTGTGTATGTATGTGTTTGTGTGTGTCAGTGTGCCTGTGGTATGACCCGTGAACATGCAACTATCACATTTGTCTGAGCCAAAGACCATATAAAGGTCTTCAATGTATGCATCTCTAATCTGTAGCTATTCAGGTTATGCATGACATGTCTTCAGAGGTGACCTAGTCTTCTTCTTCTTCTTTTGGCTTTTCCCAGTTAGGGGTTGCCACAACAGATCACCTGTCCACTCATGATTGGCAGTAGAGTTTTTATGGTATCAATTTGCCAGCCCGGTGCCCGACCTTACATGGAAGGCACACACATGCATGCACTCATGCCTAAATACAATTTAGAGTATCAAATCCAACTACAGCATGTCTTTGGGATGTGAGAAGAAACCAGAGAACCCGGAGAAAACCCACGTGACCACAGGGAGGACATACAGACTCTGCACAGAAGGCACCCCAGCTGAGGATCGAACTGGCGAACCTCTTGCTGTGAGATGACAATGCTAACCGCTGCACTGCCGTGGCCACCCAAAGGTCCACCCAGAGGTGACCTAGTCATCAATTTCAATACTGCATGCACAATTTAAAAATAAAAAAGAGGATGTGATTGATCACAACAGAATATAGTAGAAAAACAGTTTGACCAAGGACTCCCTTCCCCTGAGAAGGTATCTTGTTCCAGACTTGCCTTTTGTTTTAAAAGTAGTTCTGAGTTTCCTGAGTTCTGGATATCCATTTCTGAGTGACGACCCTCTCGTGTTTGATTCTGAAGAAGCCTACATTTCCAGTAGGTGAAAGTGCTAAACCTTTTAATCTGACACAATAAAAGAGTTTTCTACAGTACGTGCTTGTTATGTGACAACTGCTTCGTTTCTAGCATCTGGAGGTAAATACAACAGCATCTACCTGGTTCTTGAGCGTTCAGCGTTCTTTTTACGCCACTTTTCTATTATTTGGTTATTCACGCTGCTTTTTCAGTTGTTTGATTTACACATTCCATATTTATTATGAAAACTGGGCCTTTTTATATTTCAGCTTCCCCTACATTTATCATTATTTTATTTATTTATTTATTTATTTATTTATTTATTTATTTATTTATTTATTATTTGCCTTCAGAAAGCAGTATCAGACATTTATAAGGTGGCTCATTTATGTTAAATCTTTTACAATGGACCCACAGAGTAAACAAGTGACCACCTTCATTCACTTGTATCTGTAAGACTCAAGAACGAGTTATTAGATCTAAGGTACAGAGATGAGGTCATGCATGTGGACTTTTCACTTAAAAGTGAAAGGTAAAAGATAAAGCTAAAAATCATCTTTAGTGCATGAAATCCTGTTTTTTTAGCCACTGCTCTGTGTGTGTGTGTGTGTGTGTGTGTGTGTGTGTGTGTGTGTGTGTGTGTGTGTGTGTGTGTGTGTGTGTGTGTGTAGGTACGGGTACATTGTTAGTACAGATGACATATTATGAAAGACTAATGAACTCTAGCACAAGATAAGTGTTTTAAATGTACTCTTAAATTCCTTGGATTTTCCAAACTAGTCCATTCTTAAAGTGCATGTCTACAATGGAGTGTACGATAGACCATTGCATTTAAAAAGCAGTATTTTTGTTTTCATTTTTTTTTTCAGAAATGTGATAATGAATTATATTAAACATTAAAGTACTAGATTACAGAGAATCATATTGGAAGTGTAAACAAGGTGGTTTCAAGGTTTCAGAAATCAAGCTAAGTTTAGAGAAGTAGACTGTTTCTGTTTATGAAAAGTGAAATCAGTCATTCTAAAATATGTTAAAATGGAATTACTGTCCAATAGCTATATGCAAGGTATTTGCTCTTTAGAAGATTTAAGATTGGTGTACAATCGGAAAGTTTACCATAGGAAAGAAAGGTAGTCAAACTCTGCAGAAAAGTTTTGTAGTCATAGTTCCTCTAAAAAATTAGAACATTAGTGTTGCTAAACTGATATTAAGGGGACAAACAGTTTTTTTAGGGAGGTCAGATACCTGCATGATCTCAGATGGTATTTTGCTTGGTTAATTAGCAGTGGTTCATTCAGTAGGGCTTCAGAAAAGTGTCAGACTTTGTTTAGTGGGAATAACCCAGCCCACTTCCACTTGCCAAGGCTGCAGAATCTCAGTACTTGTTTCCTTTTTTTCTTCAGCTGTTACTTTTCATTTGTTATTTGTCTCTTAAGTGGCCAATTTCAGTTTTTATTTCCTCTCTATGCATGTCTGGCATAAAAGTTTCATGAATAAAAAATTACCTTTTCCCCATGTAACTCTTAGCCTGATGCTACCAGCATGGCAACAAGCAAAAGAGACAATTAATTAGATATCATAGAAGCCGTGCATGTTACGGGCCAAGGTAAAATAGTGGGATGGAACGTCTTTAATAGTATGTTCTATGTGACCTAGTTGCTTTCAGTTTCATGCTAGAGTTGTAAAACTAGGTGACAAGTAATTGGCAGCTATTGAAGTATAAAACAGCCAATTCTTTTTGATGGTTTTGAACACTGTGATTGGCCCGCTGCCATAGTTTACGCCCTTTAATTTCTACTCAGACAGTAGACCGTGGGTGTAACTAGATATATTCCTTGTACTCATCTGACATCTTTTTTTTTGTTTGTTTTGAATAGGGCTTAGATATAGTATGGCCAAAGATGTCCCTAACTGTTTAAATTAATGTATGTAACATAAATATGTACGTGGTTTTCATACACATATGTGTAGTTATTTGAAAAGTAAAATATCTCTGTTTTTGTATGCAGACATCAGGTGAAAATGATGGATAATTGCAACATCATGGCTGTAAGAATCAGCATCGGGAGAGCTGTATGCTTTTTTAAAGCTCTAAGCTGAAGCTAAGGCCAAGAAAATTAAAGTTGCTGGAATCAGCCCAGCAACAAATCATTTAGAAAGATCAGCACTGTTCTTATATTGAACTTTGCAGAAACATTCTCAAAATTAGAAATATAGCTAATGAAACAACTAAAGACAAAACAAGCCTAAACCTGCTGCTGAACAGCCCCGAAAGTTATCTGATTGTGTATGCCCCTCTCCTCCATATTGGAATGTATACAGATACAATGCATGACACCCACAAACATCTCCCATGCTGCTTTGTGCTACCACTCAGCATGCCTGTTTGTCACATAACAATGTCCCCAGATCTTTTTTCAGTGGTTTTATACTCTTGTCCTCTTGTTGTGCAACCACCTGGCTGGCTCCAAATGTAGGCCAGCCAATACAACACTCAGTACTAAACTATATGTAAGTTTAGAAAACCTCCTCTAGCATCTTCAGCATGAACTATATTTTTAAATATTTTTCTTCTAAATGCCCTGATACTTCACTCTGTAAATTTTGTAAAAATAAATACAATATGTAAAGACAAAGTGACTATTATTTAGATATGTAACCAAATATTGATCTATAATTTATTGCCGTTGGGGAGCTTCATCATTGATGGTCAAACTGTACTCCATCTAGAAGCCATATACTTCATCCATCAGAAGGTCAAGTCCCCCATAGAGGTAAGTGTGAATGCACGGGAGCTTGAAAAATGTATGAAGGCACTTTTAGTGAGTGTTGATACTATGAAGTAATTTTTCTGAAAGACACGTTGAGTGATAATGGGGTTTGCAATTTTCCTTACAGCTGTTCTGTTACAGAGTTGGTATACATAGGTTTGTGATGAGTGGAGGTATCTCTAACTACTGGGAGGTGCAGAAGAGGGCGGACAACGTTCCGATTCACTAAAAATGGCTTTTGGTGCTTTGATTTCCTGGTGTTGTTAATCACTGACATTTCCTTTAGAGAGTTGGCATGAATCCAAGCTCAATGTAGTAGTGCATGTAATGCCCTAACTCAAGAATGCTGCAGGTTGTGTGTTGATTAAGTACTGAAAAAAAAACACATAATGTGAGTTTAGTACAATGGACTAATGGTCAGTGAACTACTAACAGTATTCTTACTGTAGCCCTAGGACTTATTCTCTTAGTCACTGTTTGTCTGTCATGCGATTCTTAACAAGTCATTTACCCATATGGTCCTGTTGGGTCATCCTGAAAAGAGGAAGCTGTGGCTAGCAGATTTATCCAGTTAATTAGCACATTAATAAAATAAAAGTATTTGTTGGCTTGCAGCAGATTTGAACTGCACGAATATTATTTAAAGTTATACATTCTCTAAAGCATGAAGCTATGCATCAGCTGGCAAGCAGAAGTTGAGATAACATTCCTTTTGGGCATTGAAAATGTTATGTTAGCCGTGTTTATGTCGGTGAGCAATATATTATTCTTATCATGATCTGGCTTGTCACATTCCTGCTATGCATGGCAAAACTCATCTGCTGAGAAATATGAAGCCTTTATCTGTAATGCCTGGCACTCATTACTGTAATCATTGTTTTGCTATAGCATTAAAAGTTTTAGGGGGCGTGAAGCAAATTGTTGAGCCAGAATCAAGAAATCTTTTAGAGATATGTTACATCTTATGTGGAGTAAAGCTGACTATCTTCTCCTTGTTTACTATTATCATATGGGCTTCTGCTACCCTGTTTGTTGTTTAGCTGACACAGTTTGGGTGATGACATATAAGGCTTGAAATGAAAGGAGGGTAGAGACAGTCTCTGTGCCAGATCACTCTGTGTATTTACAGTAAACTTACTATCAAGCCCAAAGTAATTTGACATGCAAACTTTATTTTCCATGCTTTATATTATTCCTTCTTGCCCAAAGCAAACACATGCAACATGTCTGAATACACGTACTAGTTGCCACCCTACTAGAAAAATTACATGCTTATTGCCAGCTTCCTACCTGACCGTACCCTAAAGCATTTCAGCCTGAAGGGTGCATACTACAGCATGCAACTAACTAATGGTGACCTGCAGCACTACAGCCTGAAGGCTGCATACTACGGCATGTAATTAACTAATGGTGACCTACAACACTTCAACCTGAAGGCTGCATACTACAGCATGTAACTA
>NC_056747.1:1144931937-1144989437 GCF_019279795.1 Protopterus annectens | reverse complement strand
ATTGTATTGTAACCATAGCCTCATCCTTAGTGATTCTATTGTAACCAGAGCCTCATCCTCGATGATTCTAGTGTAACCATAGCTTCATCCTCAGTGATTCTATTTTATTCATAGCCTCATCCTCAGTGATTCTATTGTAACCATAGCCTCATCCTCAGTGATTGTATTGCAACCATAATCTCATCCTCAGTGATTATTTTGTAAGCATAGCCTCGTCCTCAGTGATTCTATTGTAACCATAGCCTCTACCACACTGACTCTACTGTAACCATACTCTCATCCTCAGAGATTCTATCATATCCATAACCTCATCCTCAGTGATTCTATTGTAACCATAGTCTCATCTTCAGTGATTCTATTGTACCCGTAGCCTCATCCTCAATGATTCCATTGTAACCATAACCTCATCCTCAGTGATTATGTTGTAACCATAGCCTCATCCTCAGTGATTCTAATGTAATCATACTCTCATCCTCAGTGATTCTATTGTATCCATAGCCTCATCCTCAGTGATTCTATTGTAACCATAACATCATCCTCAGTGATTCTATTGTAACCATAGCCTCATCTTCAGAGATTCTATTGTAACCATAGCCTCATCTTCAAGGATTCTATTTTAAGAATAACCTCATCCTCAGTGATTGTATTGTAACCATAGCCTCATCCTCAGTGATTCTATTGTAACCATAGCTTCATCCTCAGTGATTCTATTGTAACCATAGCCTCATCCTCAGTGATTCTATTGTAACCATAGCCTCATCCTCAGTGATTCTATTGTAACCATAGCTTCATCCTCAGTGATTCTACTGTAACCATAACCTCATCCTCAGTGATTGTATTGTAACCATAACCTCATCCTCAGTGATTCTATTGTAACCATAGCCTCATCCTCAGTGATTCTATTGTAACCATAGCCTCATCCTCAGTGATTCTATTGTAACCATAGCCTCATCCTCAGTGATTCTATTGTAACCATAGCCTAATCCTCAGTGATTCTATTGTAACCATAGCCTCATCCTCAGTGATTCTATTGTAACCATAGCCTCATCCTCAGTGATTCTATTGTAACCATAACCTCATCCTCAGTGATTTTATTCTAACCATAGCCTCATCCTCAGTGAGTCTATTGTAACCATATCCTCATCCTCAGTGAGTCTATTGTAACCATAACCTCATCCTCAGTGATTATATTTTAACCAGAGCCTCATCCTTAGTGATTCTATTGTATACATAGCCTCATCCTCAGTGATTCTTTGTAACCATAGCCTCATCCTCAATGATTTGAATGTAACCATACTGTCATCCTCAGTGAGCATATTGTATCCATAGCCTCATCCTTAGTGATTCTATTGTAACCATAGCCTCATCTTCAGTGATTCTATTGTAACCATAGCCTCATCCTCAGTGATTCTATTGTAACCATAACCTCATCCTCAGTGATTGTATTGTAACCATAGCCTCATCCTCAGTGATTCTATTGTAACCATAGCCTCATCCTCAGTGATTCTATTGTAACCATAACCTCATCCTCAGTGATTGTATTGTAACCATAGCCTCATCCTCAGTGATTCTATTGTAACCATAGCCTCATCCTCAGTGATTCTATTGTAACCATAGACTCATCCTCAGTGATTCTATTGTAACCATATCCTCATCCTCAGTGATTCTATTGTAACCATAGCCTCATCCTCAGTGATTCTATTGTAACCATAACCTCATCCTCAGTGATTCTATTGTAACCATAACCTCATCCTCAGTGATTCTATTGTAACTATAGCCTCATCCTCAGTGATTCTATTGCAACCATAGCCTCATCCTCATTAATTCTATTGTAGCGATAGCCTCATCCTCAGTGATTCTATTGTAACCATAACCTCATCCTTAGTGATTCTTTTGTAACCATAGCCTCATCCTCAGGGATTCTACTGTAACCATAGCTCATCTTCAGTGAATCTCTTGTAACCATAGTCTCATCCTCAGTGATTATGTTGTAACCATGGCCTCATCCTCAGTGATTCTATTGTAACCATAGAGTCATCCTCATTGATCCTACTGTAACCATAGACTCATCCTCAGTGATTCTATTGTAACCATAGCCTCATCCTCAGTGATTCTATTGTAACCATAGCCTCATCCTCAGTGATTCTATTGTAACCATAACCTCATCCTCAGTGATTCTATTGTAACCATAGCCTCATCCTCAGTGATTCTATTGTAACCATAGCCTCATCCTCAGTGATTCTATTGTAACCATAGCCTCATCCTCAGTGATTCTATTGTAACCATAGCCTCATCCTCAGTGATTCTATTGTAACCATAGCCTCATCCTCAGTGATTCTATTGTAACCATAACCTCATCCTCAGTGATTGTATTGTAACCATAGCCTCATCCTCATTGATTCTATTGTAACCATAGCCTCATCCTCAGTGATTCTAATGTAATCATACTCTCATCCTCAGTGATTCTATTGTATCCATAGCCTCATCCTCAGTGATTCTATTATAACCATAGCCTCATCCTCAGTGATTCCATTTTAACCATAGCCTCATCCTCAGTGATTCTATTGTAAGCAGAGCCTCATCCTCACTGATTCTATTATAACCATAGCCTCATCCTCAGTGATTCTATTGTAACCATAGCCTCATCCTCAGTGATTCTATTGTAACCATAACCTCATCCTCAGTGATTGTATTGTAACCATAGCCTCATCCTCAGTGATTCTATTGTAACCATAGCTTCATCCTCAGTGATTCTACTGTAACCATAACCTCATCCTCAGTGATTCTATTGTAACCATAACCTCATCCTCAGTGATTCTATTGTAACCATAGCCTCATCCTCAGTGATTCTATTGTAACCATAGCCTCATCCTCAGTGATTCTATTGTAACCATAACCTCATCCTCAGTGATTCTATTGTAACCATAGCCTCATCCTCAGTGATTCTATTGTAACCATAGCCTCATCCTCAGTGATTCTATTGTAACCATAGGTTCATCCTCAGTGATTCTATTGTAACCATAGCCTCATCCTCCGTGACTTTTTGTAACCATAGCCTCACCCTCGCTGATTGTTTTGTAACCATGGCCTCTTCCTCAGTGATTCTATTGTAACCATAGCCTCATCCTCAGTGATTCTATTGTAACCATAGCCTCATCCTCAGTGATTCTATTGTAACCATAACCTCATCCTCAGTGATTGTATTGTAACCATAGCCTCATCCTCAGTGATTCTATAGTAACCATAGCCTCAACCTCAGTGATTCTATTGTAATGATAACCTTACCCTCAGTGATTCTATTGTAACCAGAGCCTCATCCTCAGTGATTGTACTGTAACAAAAGCCTCATCCTCAGTGATTTTTTCTAACCATAGCCTCATCCTCAGTGAATCTATTGTTTCCATAGCATCATCCTCAGTGATTATATTGCAACCATAGCCTCATCCTCAGTGATTCTATTGTAACCATAGCCTCATCCTCAGTGATTCTATTGTAACCATAGCTTCATCCTCAGTGATTCTATTGTAACCATAGCCTCATCCTCAGTGATTGTATTGTAACCATAGCCTCATCCTCAGTAATTCTATTGTAACCAGAGCCTCATCCTTGGTGATTCTATTGTAACCATAGCTTCATCCTCAGTGATTCTATTCTAACCATAGCCTCATCCTCAGTGATTCTATTGTAACCATAAACTCATCCTCAGTGATGCTTTTTGGAACCATAGCCTCATCCTCAGTGATTCTATTGTAACCATACCCTCATCCTCATTGATTCTATTGTAACCAGAGCCTCATCCTCAGTGATTCTATTGTAACAAAAGCCTCATCATCAGTGATTCTATTAAAACCAGAGCCTCATCCTCTGATATTCTATTGTAATCACAGCCTCATCCTCGCTGATTCTATTGTAACCATAGCCTCATCCTCAGTGATTCTATTGTAACCATAGCCTCATCCTCAGTGATTCTATTGTAACCATAGCCTCATCCTCAGTGATTCTATTGTAACCATAGCCTCATCCTCAGTGATTCTATTGTAACCATAGCCTCATCCTCAGTGATTCTATTGTAACCATAGCCTCATCCTCAGTGATTCTATTGTAACCATAGCCTCATCCTCAGTGATTCTATTGTAACCATAGCCTCATCCTCAGTGATTCTATTGTAACCATAACCTCATCCTCAGTGATTCATTTGTAACCATAACATCATCCTGTGATTCTATTGTAACAATAGCCTCATCCTCAGTGATTCTATTGTAACCATAGCCTCATCCTCAGTGATTCTATTGTAACCATAACCTCATCCTCAGTGATTCTATTGTAACCATAGCCTCATCCTCAGTGATTCTATTGTAACCATAGCCTCATCCTCAGTGATTCTATTGTAACCATAGCCTCATCCTCAGTGATTATATTGTAAGCATAGCTTCATCCTCAGTGATTCTATTGTAACCATAAACTCATCCTCAGTGATTCTTTTTGGAACCATAGCCTCATCCTCAATGATTCTATTGTAACCATACCCTCATCCTCAGTGATTCTATTGTAACCATACTCGAATCCTCAGTGATTCGATTGTATCCATAACCTCATCCTCAGTGATTCTGTTATAACCAAAACCTCATCCTCAGTGATTCTGTTATAACCATAATATCATCCTCAGTGATTCTATTGTAACCATAGCCTCATCCTCAGTGATTCTATTGTAACTATTGCCTCATTCTCAATGATTCTATTGTAACCATAGCCTCATCCTCAGTGATTCTATTGTAACCATAGCCTCATCCTCAGTGATTCTATTGTAACCATAGCCTCATCCTCAGTGATTCTACTGTAACCATACCTCATCCTCAGTGATTTTATTGTAACCATAGCTTCATCCTCAGTGATTCTATTGTAACCATAGCCTCATCCACATTGATTCAATTTAACCATAGCCCTCATCCTCAGTGATTCTATTGTAACCATAGCCTCATCCTCAGTGATTCTATTGTAACCATAGCCTCATTCTCAGTGATTCTATTGTAACCATATCCTCATCCTCAGTGATTCTATTGTAATCATAGTCTCATCCTCACTGATTCTATTGTAACCATAACCTCATCATCAGTGATTCTATTTTAACCATAGCCTCATCCTCAGTGTTTCTATTGTAACCATAGCCTCATCCTCAGTGATTCTTTTGTAACCATAGCCTCATCCTCAGTGATTCTATTGTAACCAGTGCCTCATCCTCAGTGATTCTATTGTAACCATAGCCTCATCCTCAGTGATTCTATTGTAACCATAGCCTCATCCTCAGTGATTCTATTGTAACCATAGCCTCATCCTCAGTGATTCTATTGTAACCATAGCCTCATCCTCAGTGATTCTACTGTAACCATAGCCTCATCCTCAGTGATTCTATTGTAACCATAACCTCATCCTCAGTGATTGTATTGTAACCATAGCCTCATCCTCAGTGATTCTATTGTAACCATAACCTCATCCTCAGTGATTCTATTGTAACCATAGTCTCATCCTCAGTGATTCTATAGTAACCATAGCCTCAACCTCAGTGATTCTATTGTAACCAGAGCCTCATCCTCAGTGATTCTATTGTAACCATAGCCTCATCCTCAGTGATTCTATTGTAACCATAGCCTCATCCTCAGTGATTCTGTTGTAAACAGTGCCTCATCCTCAGTGATTCTATTGTAACCATAGCCTCATTCTCAGTGATTCTAATGTAATCATACTCTCATCCTCAGTGATTCAGTTTTTTCCATAGCCTCATCCTCAGTGATCGTATTGTAACCATAACATCATCCTCAGTGATTCTATTGTAACCATAGCCTCATCCTCAGTGATTCTATTGTAACCATAGCCTCATCCTCAGTGATTCTATTGTAACCATAACCTCATCCTCAGTGGTTCTGTTGTAACCATAGCCTCATCCTCAGTGATTCTATTGTAACCATAGCCTCATGCACACTGATTCTATTGTAACCATACTCTGATCCTCAGTGATTCTATTGTATCCATAGCCTCATCCTCAGTAATTCTATGTAACCATAGCCTCATCTTCAGTGATTCTATTGTAACCATAACCTCATCCTCAGTGATTGTGTTGTAACCATAGACTCATCCTCAGTGATTCTATTGTAATCATGGCCTCATCATCAGTGATTCTATTGTAACCATAGCCTCATCATCAGTGATTCTATTGTAACCATAGCCTTATCTTCAGTGATTCTTTTGTAACCATAACCTCATCCTCAGTGATTCTGTTGTAACCATAGCCTTATCTTCAGTGATTCTTTTGTAACCATAACCTCATCCTCAGTGATTGTGTTGTAACCATAGACTCATCCTCAGTGATTCTATTGTAATCATGGCCTCATCCTCAGTAATTCTATTGTAATCATAGCCTCATCCTCATTAATTCTCTTGTAACCAGAGCTTCATCCTCAGTGATTCTATTTTAACCATAGCCTCATCCTCAGTGATTCTATTGTAACCATAGCCTCATCCTCAGTGATTCTATTGTAACCATAACCTCATCCTCAGTGATTCTATTGTAACCATAGCCTCAACCTCAGTGATTCTATTGTAATGATAACCTTACCCTCAGTGATTCTATTGTAACCAGAGCCTCATCCTCAGTGATTCTATTGCAACCATAGCCTCATCCTCAGTGATTCTATTCTAACAATAGCCTCATCCTCACTGATTATATTGCAACCATAGCCTCATCCTCAGTAATTCTATTGCAACCATAGCCTCATCCTCATTGATTCTATTGTAACCATAGCCTCATCCTCAGTGATTCTATTGTAACCATAGCCTCATCCTCAGTGATTCTATTGTAACCATAGCCTCATCCTCAGTGATTCTATTGTAACCATAACCTCATCCTCAGTGATTCTATTGTAACCATAGCCTCATCCTCAGTGATTGTATTGTAACATTAGCCTCATCCTCAGTGATTCTATTGTAACCATAGCCTCATCCTCAGTGATTCTATTGTAACCATAACCTCATCCTCAATGATTGTACTGCAGCCATAGCCTCATCCTCAGTGATTCTATTATAACCATAGCCTCATCCTCAGTGATTCTATTGTAACCATAGCCTCATCCTCAGTGATTCTATTGTAACCATAACCTCATCCTCAGTGATTCTATTTTAACCATAGCCTCATCCTCAGTAATTCTATTGCAACCATAGCCTCATCCTCATTAATTCTATTGTAGCGATAGCCTCATCCTCAGTGATTCTATTGTAAACATAACCTCATCCTCAGTGATTCAATTGTAACCATAACCTCATCCTCAGTGATTGCATTGTTACTATAGTATCATCCTCATTTATTCTATTGTAACCATAGCCTCATCTTCAGTGATTCTATTTTAACAATAACCTCATCCTCAGTGATTCTATTAAACCATAGACTCATTTTCAGTTATTTTACTGTAACAATAGCCTCATCCTCAGTGATTCTATTGTAACCATCACCTCATCCTCAGTGATTATATTGTAAACATACCCTCATCCTCAGTGATTGCATTATAACCATAACCTCATCATCAGTGATTCTATTTTAAACATAACCTCATCCTCCGTGATTCTCTTGTAACAATAGCTTCATCCACAGTGATTCTATTGTAACCATAACCTCATCCTCAGTGATTCTATTGTAATCATAGTCTCATCCTCACTGATTCTATTGTAACCATAGCCTCATCCTCAGTGATTCTATTGTAACCATAACCTCATCATCAGTGATTCTATTGTAACCATAGCCTCATCCTCAGTGATTCTATTGTAGCCATAGCCTCATCCTCAGGGATTCTATTGTAAGCATAGCCTCATCCTCAGTGATTGTATTGCAGCCATAGCCTCATCCTTAGGGATTCTATTGTAACAAAAGGCTAATCCTCAGTGATTCTATTGTAACCAGTGCATCATCCTCAGTGTTTCTATTGTAACCATAGCCTCATCCTCAGTGATTCCATTGTAACCATAGCCTCATTCTCAGTGATTCTAATGTAATTATACTCTCATCCTCAGTGATTCAGTTTTTTACATAGCCTCATCCTCAGTGATTCTATTGTAACCATAGCCTCATCCTCAGTGATTCTATTGTAACCATAACCACATCCTCAGTGATTCTATTGTAACCATAGCCTCATCCTCACTGATTCTATTGTAACCATAGCCTCGTCCTCAGTGATTCTATTGTAACCATAGCCTCATCCTCAGTTATTCTATTGTAATGAAACCCTCATATTCAGTGTTTCTATTATAACCAGAGCCTCATTCTCAGTGCTTCTATTGTAACAGTAATGTCATCCGCACTGATTCTATTGGAACCATAACCTCATCCTCAGTGTTTCTATTGTAAACATAGCCTCATCCTCAGTGATTTTATTGTAACCATAACCTCATCCTCAGTGATTCTATTGTAACCATGGCCTCATCCTCAGTGATTCTATTTTAACCATATCCTCATCCTCAGGGATTCTATTGTAAACAGAGCCTCATCCTCAGTGATTCTATTGTAACCATAGCCTCATCCTCAGTGATTCTATTGTAACCATAGCCTCATCCTCAGTGATTCTATTGTAACCATAACCTCATCCTCAGTGATTCTCTTGTAACCATAACCTCATCCTCAGTGATTCTGTTTTAACAATAGCCTTATCCTCAGTGATTCTATTGTAACCATAACCTCATCCTCAGTGATTCTACGGTAACCATAGCTTCATCCTCAGTGATTCTATTGTAACCATAGCCTCATCCTCAGTGATTCTATTGTAACCATAGCCTCATCTTCAGTGATTCTATTGTAACCATAGCCTCCTCCTCAGTGATTCTATTGTAACCATAGCCTTACCCTCAGTGATTCTATTGTAACCAGAGCCTCATCCTCAGTGATTCTTTTGTAACCATAGCCTCATCCTCAGTGATTCTATTGTAACCATAGCCTCATCCTCAGTGATTCTATTGTAACAATAACCTCATCCTCAGTGATTCTATTGTAACCATAGCCTCATCCTCAGTGATTCTATTGTAACCATAGCCTCATCCTCAGTGATTCTATTGTAACCATAGCCTCATCCTCAGTGATTCTATTGTAACCATAACCTCATCCTCAGTGATTGTATTGTAACCATAGCCTCATCCTCAGTGATTCTATTGTAACCATAGCTTCATCCTCAGTGATTCTACTGTAACCATAACCTCATCCTCAGTGATTCTATTGTAACCATAACCTCATCCTCAGTGATTCTATTGTAACCATAGCCTCATCCTCAGTGATTCTATTGTAACCATAACCTCATCCTCAGTGATTCTATTGTAACCATAGCCTCATCCTCAGTGATTCTATTGTAACCATAGCCTCATCCTCAGTGATTCTATTGTAACCATAACCTCATCCTCAGTGATTGTATTGTAACCATAGCCTCATCCTTAGTGATTCTATTGTAACCATAATGTCATCATCAGTGATTCTATTGTAACCACAGCCTCCTCTTCAGTGATTCTATTGTAACCATAGCCTCATCCTCAATGATTCTATTGTAACCATAGCCTCATCCTCAGTGATTGTATTGTAACCATAGCCTCATCCTCAGTGATTCTATTGTAACCATAGCCTCATCCTCAGTGATTCTGTTGTAACCATAGCATCATCCTCAGTGATTCTATTGTAACCATAGCCTCATCCTCAGTGATTCTATTGTAACCATAACCTCATCCTCAGTGATTCTATTGTAACCATAACCTCAATCTCATTGATTCTATTGTAACTATAACCTCATTTTCAGTCATTCTTTTGTAACCAAAGCCTCATCCTCAGTGATTCTATTGTAACCATTGCTTCATCCTCAGTGATTCCATTGTAACCATAGCCACATCCTCAGTGATTCTATTGTAACCATAGCATCATCCTCAGTGATTGTATTGCAACCATAGCCTCATCCTCAGTGATTCTATTGTAACCATAGCCTCATCCTCAGTGATTCTATTGTAACCATAACCTCATCCTCAGTGATTCTATTGTAACCATAGCCTCATCCTCAGTGATTCTATTGTAACCATAGCCTCATCTTCAGTGATTCTATTGTAACCATAGCCTCATCCCCAGTGATTCTGCTGTAACTAGAGCCTCATCCTCAGTGATTCTATTGTAACCATAGCCTCATCCTCAGTGATTCTATTGTAACCATAGCCTCATCCTCAGTGATTCTATTGTAACCATAACCTCATCCTCAGTGATTGTATTGTAACCATAGCCTCATCCTCAGTGATTCTATTGTAACCATAGCCTCATCCTCAGTGATTCTATTGTAACCATAGCCTCATCCTCAGTGATTCTATTGTAACCATAACCTCATCCATAGTTATTCTATTGTAACCATAGCCTCATCCTGAAGGATTGTTTTGTAAAAAGAGTCTCATCCTTAATGAATCTATTGTAACCATTGCCTCATCCTCTGTGAATCTATTGTAAATATAACCTCATCCTCAGTGATTCTATTTAACCAGAGCCTCATCCTCAGTGATTCTATTTTAACAATAACCTCATCTTCAGTAATTCTATTATAACGATAGCCTTATCCTCAGTGAGTCTGTTGTAACCATAGCCTCATCCTCAGTGATTCTATTGTAAACAAAGTCTCATCTTCAGTGATTCTATTGTAACTATTGCCTCATCCTCAGTGATCTTATTGTAACCATTGCATCATCCTCATTGATTCTATTGTAACCATAGCCTCATCCTCAGTGATTCTATTAAACCATAGACTCATTCTCAGTTATTTTACTGTAACAATAGCCTCATCCTCAGTGATTCTATTGTAACCATCACCTCATCCTCAGTGATTCTATTGTAAACATAGCCTCATCTTCAGAGATTCTATTGTAACCAGAGCCTCATTCTCAGTGATTCTATTGTAACCATAGCCTCATCCTCAGTCATTCTTTTGTAAACAGTGTCTCATCCTCAGTGATTCTATTGTAAGCATAGCCTCATCCTCATTGATTCTTTTGTAACCATTGCCTCATCCTCAGTGATTCTATTGTAACCATAGCCTCATTCTCAGTGATTCTATTGTAACCATAGCCTCATTCTCAGTGATTCTATTGTAACCATAGCCTCATCCTCAGTGATTCTATTGTAACCATAGCCTCATCCTCAGTGATTCTATTGTAACCATAGCCTCATCCTCAGTGATTCTATTGTAACCATAGCCTCATCTTCAGTGATTCTATTGTAACCATCGCCTCATCCTCAGTGATTCTATTGTAAGCATAACCTCATCATCAGTGATTCTATTGTAACCATAACCTCATCCTCAGTGATTGTATTGTAACTATAGTCTCATCCTCCGTGATTCTATAGTAACCATAGCCTCATCCTCAGTGATTCTATTGTAACCATAGCTTCATCCACAGTGATTCTACTATAACCATATCCTCATACTCAGTGATGATAGTGTAACCATATCCTCATCCTCAGGGATTCTATTGTAACCATAGCCTCATCCTCAGTGATTCTATTGTAACCATAGCCTCATCCTCAGTGATTCTATTGTAACCATAACCTCATCCTCAGTGATTCTATTGTAACCATAGCCTCATCCTCAGTGACTTTATTGTAACCATACCATCATCCTCAGTGATTCTATTGTTACCATAGCCTCATCCTTAGTGATTCTATTGCAACCATAGCCTCAACCTCAGGGATTCTATTGTAACATAGCCTCATCCTCCATGATTCTATTGTAACAATAACCTCATCCTCCATGATTTTATTGTAACCATAGCCTCATCCTCAGTGATTCTATTGTTTCCATAGCCTCATCCTCACTGATTATATTGCAACCATAGCCTCATCCTCAGTAATTCTATTGCAACCATAGCCTCATCCTCAGTGATTCTATTGTAACCATAGCCTCATCCTCAGTGATTCTATTGTAACCATAACCTCATCCTCAGTGATTCTATTGTAAACATAGCCTCATCCTCAGTGATTCTATTGTAACCATAACCTCATCATCAGTGATTCTATTTTAACCATAACCTCATCCTCAGTGATTCTATTTTAACCATAGCCTCATCCTCCATTATTCTGTTTTAACTATTGCCTCATTCTCAGTGATTCTATTGTAACCATAGCCTCATCCTCAGTCATTCTTTTGTAAACAGTGCCTCATCCTCAGTGATTCTATTGTAAGCATAGCCTCATCCTCAAAGATTCTATTTTAACCATAACCTCATCCTCCATGATTGTACTGTAACAACAGCCTCATCCTCAGTGATTCTATTATAACCATAGCCTCATCCTCAGTGATTCCTCAGGGATTCTTTTGTAAACAGAGTCTCATCCTCAATGATTCTATTGTAACCATTGCCTCATCCTCTGTGATTCTATTGTAACCATAGCCTCATTCTCATTGATTCGATTGTAACCATAACCTCATCCTCGGTGATTCTATTTTAACCATAGCCTCATCCTCAGTGATTCTATTGTAACCATAGCCTCATCCTCAGTGATTCTACTGTAACCATAGCCTCATCCTCAGTGATTCTATTGTAACCATAACCTCATCCTCAGTGATTGTATTGTAACCATAGCCTCATCCTCAGTGATTCTATTGTAACCAGAGCCTCATCCTCAGTGATTCTATTGTAACCATAGCCTCATCCTCAGTGATTCTATTGTAACCATAGCCTCATCCTCAGTGATTCTATTGTAACCATAACCTCATCCTCAGTGATTCTATTGTAACCATAGCCTCATCCTCAGTGATTCTATTGTAACCATAGCCTCATCCTCAGTGATTCTATTGTAACCATAGCCTCATCCTCAGTGATTCTATTGTAACCATAGCCTCATCCTCAGTGATTCTATTGTAACCATACCCTCATTCTCAGTGATTCTGTTGTAACCATAGCCTCATCCTCAGTGATTCTATTGTAACCATAGCCTCATCCTCAGTGATTCTATTGTAACCATAACCTCATCCTCAGTGATTATATTGTAACCATAGCCTCATCCTCAGTGATTCTATTGTAACCATAACCTCATCCTCAGTGATTGTATTGTAACCATAGCCTCATCCTCTGTGATTCTATTGTAACCATAGCCTCATCCTCAGTGATTCTATTGTAACCATAACCTCATCCTCAGTGATTCTATTGTAACCATAGCCTCATCCTCAGTGATTCTATTGTAACCATAGCCTCATCCTCAGTGATTCTATTGTAACCATAGCCTCATCCTCAGTGATTCTATTGTAACCATACCCTCATCCTCAGTGATTCTATTGTAACCATAGCCTCATCCTCAGTGATTCTATTGTAACCATAGCCTCATCCTCAGTGATTCTATTGTAACCATAACCTCATCCTCAGTGATTCTATTGTAACCATAGCCTCATCCTCAGTGATTCTATTGTAACCATAACCTTACCCTCAGTGATGCTATTGTAACCATAGCCTCATCCTCAGGGATTCTATTGTAACCATAGCCTCATCCTCCATGATTGCATTGTAACAAAAACCTCATCCTCCATGATTTTTTGTAACCATAGCCACATCCTCAGTGATTCTATTGTAACCATAGCCTCATCCTCAGTGATTGTATTGCAACCATAGCCTCATCCTCAGTGATTCTATTGTAACCATAGCCTCATCCTCAGTGATTCTATTGTAACCATAACCTCATCCTCAGTGATTCTATTGTAACCATAGCCTCATCCTCAGTGATTCTATTGTAACCATAGCCTCATCCTCAGGGATTCTTTTGTAAACAGAGTCTCATCCTCAATGATTCTATTGTAACCATTGCCTCATCCTCTGTGATTCTATTGTAACCATAGCCTCATCCTCAGTGATTCTATTGTAACCATAGCCTCATCCTCAGTGATTCTATTGTAAGCATAGCCTCATCCTCAGGGATTCTATTTTAAACATAGCCTCATCCTCAGTGATTCTTTTGTAACCATAACCTCATCCTCAGTGATTCATTTGAAACCATAGCTTCATCCTCAGTGATTCTATTGTAACCATAGCCTCATCCTCAGTGATTCTATTGTAACCATAGCCTCATCCTCAGTGATTCTATTGTAACCATAACATCATCCTCAGTGATTCTATTGTAACCATAGCCTCATCCTCAGTGATTGTATTGTAACCATAGCCTCATCCTCAGTGATTTTATTGTAACCATAGCTTCATCCTTAGTGATTCTACGGTAACCATAATCTGATCCTCAGTGATTCTATTGTAACCATAACCTCATCCTCAGTGATTGTATTGTAACCATAGCCTCATCCTCAGTGATTCTATTGTAACCATAACCTTACCCTCAGTGATGCTGTTGTAACCATAGCCTCATCCTCAGGGATTCTATTGTAACCATAGCCTCATCCTCCGTGATTTTATTGTAACCATAGCCTCACCCTCGCTGATTGTTTTGTAACCATGGCCTCTTCCTCAGTGATTCTATTGTAACCATAGCCTCATCCTCATTGATTCTATTGTAACCATAGATTCATCCTCAGTGGTTATATTGTAACCATAGCCTCATCCTCAGTGAATCTATTGTAACCATAACCTCATCCTCAGTGATTCTATTGTAACCATAGCCTCATTCTCACTGATTTATTTGTAACCATGGCCTCTTCCTCAGTGATTCTATTGTAACCATAGCCTCATCCTCAGTGATTTTGTTATAACCATAGCCTCATCCTGAGTGATTCTCTTGTGACCATAGCTTCATCCTCGGTGATTATATTATAACCATAGCCTCATCATCAGTGATTCTATTGTAACAAGAGCCTCATCCTCACTGGTTCTACTATAACCATTGCCTCATCCTCAGTGATTCTATTGTAACCATAGCCTCATTCTCAGTGATTCTATTGTAACCATAGCTTCATTCTCAGTGATTCTATTGTAACCATACCCTCATTCTCAGTGATTCTATTGTAACCATAGCCTCATCCTCAGTGATTCTATTGTAACCATAGCCTCATCCTCAGTGATTCTGTTGTAACCATAGCATCATCCTCAGTGATTCTATTGTAATGATAGCCTCATCCTCAGTGATTCTATTGTAACCATAACCTCATCCTCAGTGATTCTATTCTAATCATAGTGTCATCCTCACTGATTCTATTGTAACCATAACCTCATCATCAGTGATTCTATTGTAACCATAGCCTCATCCTCAGTGATTGTATTGTAACCATAGCCTCATCCTCAGTGATTCTATTGTAACCAGAGCCTCATCCTCTGTGATTCTATTGTAACCATAGCCTCATCCTCAGTGATTCTATTATAACCATAGCCTCATCCTCAGTGATTCTATTGTAACCATAGCCTCATCCTCAGTGATTCTATTGTAACCATAACCTCATCCTCAGTGATTCTATTGTAACCATAGCCTCATCCTCAGTGATTCTATTGTAACCATAACCTCATCATCAGTGATTCTATTTTAACCATATCCTCATCCTCCATTATTCTATTGTAACTATAGCCTCATCCTCTGTGATTCTATTGTAACCATAGCCTCATCCTCAGTAATTCTATTGTAACCATAGCCTCATCCTCAGTGATTGTATTGTAACCATAGCCTCATCCTCAGTGATTCTATTGTAACCATAGCCTCATCTTCAAGGATTCTATTTTAAGAATAACCTCACCCTCAGTGATTGTATTGTAACCATAGCCTCATCCTCAGTGATTCTATTGTAACCATAGCTTCATCCTCAGTGATTATATTGTAACCATTGCATCATCCTCAGTGATTCTATTGTAACCATAGCCTCATCGTCAGTGATTTTACTGTAACCATAGCCTTATCCTCAGTGACTCCATTTTAACCATAGCCTCATCCTCAGTGATTCTATTGTAACCATAGCCTCATCCTCAGTGATTCTATTGTAACCATAGCCTCATCCTCAGTGATTCTGTTGTAACCATGGCCTCATCCTCAGTGATTCTATTGTAACCATAGCCTCATCCTCAGTGATTCTTTTATGACCATTGCCTCATCCTCAGTGATTCTATTATAACCATAGTCTCATCCTCAGTGATTCTATAGTAACCATAACCTCATCCTCAGTGATTCTATTGTAACCATAGCCTCATCCTCAGTGATTCTATTGTAACCATAACCTCATCCTCAGTGATTCTTTTGTAACCATAGCCTCATCCTCAGAGATTCTATTCTAAGCATAGCCTCATCCTCAGTGATTCTAATGCAATCATACTCTCATCCTCAGTAATTCTATTGTATCCATAGCCTCATCCTCAGTGATTCTATTGTAACCATAACATCATCCTCAGTGATTCTATTGTAACCATAGCCTCATCCTCAGTGATTCTATTGTAACCATAGCCTCATCCTCAGTGATTCTATTGTAACCATAGCCTCATTCTCAGTGATTCTATTGTAAACAGAGCCTCATCCTCACTGATTCTATTTTAACCATAGCCTCATCCTCAGTGATTCTACTGTAACCATAGCCTCATCCTCAGTGATTTTGTAGCCATATCCTCATTATCAGTGATTCTAATGTAACCATAGCCTCATCCTCAGTGATTCTATTTTATTCATAGCCTCATCCTCAGTGATTCTATTGTAACCATAGCCTCATCCTCAGTGATTCTATTGCAACCATAACCTCATCCTCAGTGATTCTATTGTAACCATAGCCTCATCCTCAGTGATTCTATTGTAACCATAGCATCATCCTCAGTGATTATATGGTAACCATAGCCTCATCCTCAATGATTCTATTTTAAGCATAACCTCATCCTCAGTGATTCTACTGTAACCATAGTCTCATCATCAGTGAATCAGTTGTAACCATAGCCTCATCCTCAGTGATTATATTGTAACCATAACCTCATCCTCATTGATTCTATTGCAACCATAGTCTCATCCTCACTGATTCTATTGCAACCATAGTCTCATCCTCACTGATTCGATTGTAACCATGACCTCATCTTCAGTGATTCTATTCTAACCATTGCCTCATGCTCAGTGATTCTGTTGAAAGCAAAGCCTCATCCTCACTGATTCTGTTATAACCATAGCCTCATCCTCAGTGATTCTATTGTAAACAAAGTCTCATCTTCAGTGATTCTATTTTAACAATAACCTCATCCTCAGTGATTCTATTAAACCATAGACTCATCCTCAGTGATTCTATTGTAACCATAGCCTCATCCTCAGTGATTCTATTGTAACCATAGCCTCTTCCTCAGTGATTCTATTGTAACCATAACCTCATCCTCAGTAATTGTATTGCAGCCATAGCCTCATCCTCCGTGATTGCATTGTAACAAAAACCTCATCCTCCGTGATTTTTTTGTAACCATAGCCACATCCTCAGTGATTCTATTGTAACCATAGCCTCATCCTCAGTGATTGTATTGCAACCATAGCCTCATCCTCAGTGATTCTATTGTAACCATAACCTCATCCTCAGTGATTCTATTGTAACCATAGCCTCATCCTCAGTGATTGTATTGCAACCATAGCCTCATCCTCAGTGATTCTATTGCAACCATAACTTCATCCTCATTGATTCTATTGTAACCACAGCCATAACCTCAGTGATTCTTTTGTAACCATAACCTCATCCTCCGTGATTCTCTTGTAACAATAGCTTCATCCACAGTGATTCTATTGTAACCATAACCTCATCCTCAGTGATTCTATTGTAATCATAGTCTCATCCTCACTGATTCTATTGTAACCATAACCTCATCATCAGTGATTCTATTGCAACCATAGCCTCATTCTCAGTGATTCTATTGTAACCATAGCCTCATCCTCAGTCATTCTTTTGTAAACAGTGCCTCATCCTCAGTGATTCTATTGTAAGCATAGCCTCATCCTCATTGATTCTATTGTAATCATATCCTCATCCTCAGTGATTCTATTTTATCCATAACCTCATCCTCACTGGTTCTACTATAACCATTGCCTCATCCTCATTGATTCTATTGTAACCATTGCCTCATCCTCAGTGATTCTATTGTAACCATAGCCTCATCCTCAGTGATTCTATTATAACCATAGCCTCATCCTCAGTGATTCTATTTTAACCATAGCCTCATCCTCAGTGATTCTATTGTAACTATAGCCTCATCCTCAGTGATTCTATTGTAACCATAGCCTCATCCTCAGTGATTCTATTGTAACCATAACCTCATCCTCAGTGATTCTATTGTAACCATAGCCTCATCCTCAGTGATTCTATTGTAACCATAGCCTCATCCTCAGTGATTCTATTGTAACCATAACCTCATCCTCAGTTATTCTATTGTAACCATAGCCTCATCCTCAGTGATTGTATTGTAACAATAGCCTCATCCTCAGTGATTCTATTGTAACCAAAGTCTCATCCTCAGTGATTCTATTTAACCAGAGCCTCATCCTCAGTGATTATATTTAACCAGAGCCTCATCCTCAGTGATTCTATTGTAACCATAGCCTCATCCTCAGTGATTCTATTGTAACCATAACCTCATCCTCAGTGATTCTATTGTAACCATAGCCTCATCCTCAGTGATTCTTTTGTAACCATAGCCTCATCCTCAGTGATTCTATTGTAACCATAGCCTCATGCACACTGATTCTATTGTAACCATACTCTGATCCTCAGTGATTCTATTGTATCCATAGCCTCATCCTCAGTAATTCTATGTAACCATAACCTCATCCTCAGTGATTCTATTGTAACCATAGCCTTATCTTCAGTGATTCTTTTGTAACCATAACCTCATTCTCAGTGATTATTTTGTAACCATAGCCTCATCCTCAGAGATTCTAATGTAATCATACTCTCGTCCTCAGTGATTGTATTGTATCCATAGCCTCATCCTCAGTGATTCTATTGTAACCATAACATCACCCTCAGTGATTCTATTGTAACCATAGCCTCATCTTCAGTGATTGTATTGTAACCATAGCCTCATCCTCAGTGATTCTATTGTAACCATAGCCTCATCCTCAGTGATTCTATTGTAACCATAACCTCATCCTCAGTGATTCTATTGTAACCATAGCCTCATCCTCAGTGATTCTATTGTAACCATAGCTTCATCCTCAGTGATTCTATTGTAACCATAGCCTCATCCTCAGTGATTCTATTGTAACCATAGCCTCATCTTCAGTGATTCTATTGTAACCATAGCCTCATCCTCATTGATTCTATTGTAACCAGAGCCTCATCCTCAGTGATTCTATTGTAACCATAGCCTCATCCTCAGTGATTCTATTGTAACCATAGCCTCATCCTCAGTGATTCTATTGTAACCATAGCCTCATCCTCAGTGATTCTATTGTAACCATAACCTCATCCTCAGTGATTCTATTGTAACCATAGCCTCATCCTCAGTGATTCTATTGTAACCATAGCCTCATCCTCAGTGATTCTATTGCAACCATAGCCTCATCCTCAGTGATTCTATTGTAACCATAGCCTCATCCTCAGTGATTCTATTGTAACCATAACCTCATCCTCAGTGATTCTATTGCAACCATAGCTTCATCTTCAGTGATTCTATTGTAACCATCACTTCATCCTCAGTGATTCTATTGTAACTATAACCTCATCCTTAGTGATTCTGCTGTAACCATAGCCTCATCCTCAGTGATTCTATTGTAACCATAGCCTCATCCTCAGTGATTCTATTGTAACCATAGCCTCATCCTCAGTAATTCTATTGTAACCATAGCCTCATCCTCAGTGATTCTATTGTAACCATAACCTCATCCTCAGTGATTCTATTGTAACAATAGCCTCATCCTCAGTGATTCTATTATAACCATAGCCTCATCCTCAGTGATTCCATTGTAACCATAACCTCATCCTCAGTGATTCTATTGTAACCATAGCCTCATCCTCAGTGATTCTATTGTAACCATAACCTCATCCTCAGTGATTCTCTTGTAACCATAGCCTCATCCTCAGTGATTCTATTTTAACCCTAGTCTAATCCTCAGTGATTCTATTTTAACCACACCTCATCCTCATTGATTCTATTGTAACCATAGCCTCATCCTTAGTGATTCTATTGTAACCATAGCCTCATCCTTAGTGATTCTATTGTAACCATAGCCTCATCCTCATTGATTCTATTGTAACCATAGCCTCATCCTCAGTGATTCTATTGTAACCATAGCCTCATCCTCAGTGATTCTATTGTAACCATAGCCTCATCCTCAGTGATTCTATTGTAACCATAACCTCATCCTCAGTGATTTTATTGTAACCATAGCCTCATCCTCAGTGATTCTATTGTAACCATAGCCTCATCCTCAGTGATTCTATTGTAACCATAACCTCATCCTCAGTGATTCTATTGTAACCATAGCCTCATCCTCAGTGATTCTATTGTAACCAGAGTCTCATCCTCACTGATTCTTTTATAACCATAGCCTCATCCTCAGTGATGCTATTGTAAACATAACCTCATCCTCAGTGATTCTATTGTAACCATAGCTTCATCCTCAGTGATTCTATTCTAACCATAGCCTCAACCTCAGTGATTATATTGTAAGCATAGCCTCATCCTCAGTGATTCTATTCTAACAATAGCATCATCCTCACTGATTCTATTGTAACCATAACCTCATCATCAGTGATTCTATTGCAACCATAGCCTCATCCTCAGTGATTCTATTGTAACTTTAACCTCATCCTCAGTGATTGTATTGTAACCATAGCCTCATCCTCAGTGATTCTATTGTAACCATAGCCTCATCCTCAGTGATTCTATTGTAACCATATCCTCATCCTCAGTGATTCTATTGTAACCATAGCCTCATCCTCAGTGATTCTATTGTAACCATAACCTCATCCTCAGTGATTCTATTGTAACCATAGCCTCATCCTCAGTGATTCTATTGTAACCATAACCTTACCCTCAGTGATGCTATTGTAACCATAGCCTCATCCTCAGGGATTCTATTGTAATCATAGCCTCATCCTCCATGATTCTATTGTAACCATAGCTTCATCCTCAGTGATTCTATTGTAACCATAGCCTCATCCTCAGTGATTCTATTGTAACCATAACCTCATCCTCTGTGATTCTATTGTAACCATAGCCTCATCCTCAGTGATTGTATTGCAACCATAGCCTCATCCTCAGTGATTCTATTGCAACCATAGCCTCATCCTCATTGATTCTATTGTAACCATAGCCTCATCCTCAGTGATTCTATTGTAACCATAACCTCATCCTCAGTGATTCTATTGTAACCATAGCCTCATCCTCAGTGATTCTATTGTAACCATACCCTCATCCTCAGTGATTCTGTTGTAACCATAGCCTCATCCTCAGTGATTCTATTGTAACCATAGCCTCATCCTCAGTGATTCTAATGTAATCATAGCCTCATCCTCAGTGATTGTATTGTATCCATAGCCTCATCCTCAGTGATTGTATTGTAACCATAGCCTCATCCTCATTGATTCTATTGTAACCACAGCCTCATCCTCAGTGATTCTACTGTAACCATAGCCTCATCCTCAGTGATTCTATTGTAACCATAACCTCATCCTCAGTGATTCTATTGTAACCATAGCCTCATCCTCAGTGATTCTATTGTAACCATAGCCTCATCCTCAGTGATTCTATTGTAACCATAGCCTCATCCTCAGTGATTCTATTGTAACCATAGCCTCATCATCAGTGATTCTATTGTAACCATAGCCTCATCCTCAGTGATTCTATTGTAACCATAACCTCATCCTCAGTGATTCTATTATGGCCATTGCCTCATCCTCAGTGATTCTAATGTAACCACAGTCTCATGCTCAGTAATTCTATTGTAAACCCTCATCCTCAGTAATTCTATTGTAACCATAGCCTCATCCTCAGTGATTCTATTGTAAACAGTGCCTCATCCTCAGTGATTCTATTGTAAGCATAGCCTCATCCTCAGTGATTCTATTGTAACCATAGCCTCATCCACATTGATTCAATTTAACCATAGCCCTCATCCTCAGTGATTCTACTGTAACCAGAGCCTCATCCTCACTGATTCTATTGTAACAATAGCCTCATCCCCAGTGATTCTATTGTAACCATAGCCTCATCCTCAGTGATTCTATTGTAACCATAGCCTCATCCTCAGTGATTCTATTGTAACCATAGCTTCATCCTCAGTGATTCTATTGTAACCATTGGGTCATCCTCAATGATTCTATTGTAACCATACCCTCATCTGCAGTGATTTTATTGTAACCATAACCTCATCCTCAGTGATTGTGTTGTAACCATAGACTCATCCTCAGTGATTCTATTGTAATCATGGCCTCATCATCAGTGATTCTATTGTAACAATAACTTCATCCTCCGTGATTCTATTGTTATCATGGTCTCATGCTCAGTAATTCTATTGTAATCATAGCCTCATCCTCATTAATTCTCTTGTAACTGTAACCTCATGCTCAGTAATTCTATTGTAATCATAGCCTCATCCTCATTAATTCTCTTGTAACCAGAGCCTCATCCTCAGTGTTTCTATTGTAACCATAGCCTCCTCCTCAGTGATTTTATTGTAACAATAGCCTCATCATCAATGATTCTATTGTAACCATAGCCTCATTCTCAGTGATTCTATTGTAACCATTGCCTCATGCTCAGTGATTCTATTGTAACCATACACTCATCATCAGTGATTCTATTGTAACCATAACCTCATCCTCGGTGATTCTATTGTAACTATAGCCTCATCCTCAGTGATTCTATTGTAAACAGAGCCTCATCCTCACTGATTCTGTTATAACCATAGCCTCATCCTCAGTGATTCTATTGTAACCATAGTCTCATCCTCAGTGATTCTATTGTAACGATAGCCTCATACTCCATTATTCTATTTTAACTATTGCGTCATCCTCAGTGATTATATTGTAACTATAGCTTCATCCTCAGTGATTCTATTGTAAACAGAGCCTCATCCTCAGTGATTCTATTGTAGCCATAGCCTCATCCTCAGTGATTCTATTATAACCATAGCTTCATCCTCAGTGATTCTACTGTAACCATAGCCTCATCCTCAGTGATTCTATTGTAACCATAGCCTCATCCTCAGTGATTCTATTGTAACCATAGCCTCATCCTCAGTGAATCTATTGTAACCATAGCCTCATCCTCAGTGATTCTATTGTAACCATAGCCTCATCCTCAGTGATTCTATTGTAACCAGAGCCTCATCCTCAGTGATTCTATTGTAACCATAGCCTCATCCTCAGTGATTCTATTGTAACCATAGCCTCATCCTCAGTGATTCTATTGTAACCATAGCCTCATCCTCAGTGATTCTATTGTAACCATAGCCTCATCCTCAGTGATTCTATTGTAACCATAGCCTCATCCTCAGTGATTCTATTGTAACCATAGCCTCATCCTCAGTGATTCTACTGTAACCATAGCCTCATCCTCAGTGATTCTACTGTAACCATAACCTCATCCTCAGTGATTCTATTGTAACCATAGCCTCATTCTCAGTGATTCTATTGTACCCATTGCCTCATCCTCAGTGATTCTATTGTAATCATAGCCTCATTCTCACTGATTCTATTCTAACCATAACCTATTCAGTGACTCTATTTTAACCATAGCCTCATCCTCCAATATTCTATTGTAGCTATAGCCTCATCCTCAGTGATTCTATTGTAACCATAGCCTCATCTTCAGTGATTCTACTGTAACCATAGCCTCATCCTCAGTGATTCTACTGTAACCATAGCCTCATCCTCAGTGATTCTATTGTAACCATAACCTCATCCTCAGTGATTCTATTGTAACCATAGCCTCATCCTCAGTAATTCTATTGTAACCATAGCCTCATCCTCAGTGATTCTATTGTAACAATAGCCTCATCCTCAGTGATTCTATTGTAACCATAACCTCATCCTCAGTGATTCTATTGCAACCATAGCCTCATCCTCAGTGATTCTATTGTAACCATAGCCTCATCCTCAGTGATTCTATTGTAACCATAGCCTCATCCTCAGTGATTCTATTGTAACCATAGCCTCATCCTCAGTGATTCTATTGTAACCATACCCTCATCCTCAGTGATTCTATTGTAACCATAGCCTCATCCTCAGTGATTCTATTGTAATCATAGCCTCATCCTCAGTGATTCTATTGTAACCATAGCCTCATCTTCAGTGATTCTATTGTAACCATAGCCTCATCCTCAGTGATTCTATTGTAACCATAACCTCATCCTCAGTGATTCTATTGTAACCATAGCCTCATCCTCAGTGATTCTATTGTAACCATAGCCTCATCCTCAGTGATTGTATTGCAACCATAGCCTCATCCTCAGTGATTCTATTGCAACCATAACTTCATCCTCATTGATTCTATTGTAACCACAGCCATAACCTCAGTGATTCTTTTGTAACCATAGCCTCATCCTCAGTGATTCTATTGCAACCATAACCTCATCCTCATTGATTCTATTGTAACCAGAGTCTCACCCTCAATGATTCTATTGTAACCATAACCTCATCCTCTGTGATTCTATAGTAACAATAGCCTCATACTCAGTGATTCTATTATAACCATAGCCTCATCCTTAGTGATTTCATTGTGACCATGTCTTCATCCTCAGTGATTCTATTGTAACCATAGCCTCATCCTCAGTAATTCTTTTGTAACCATAACCTCATCCTCAGTGATTCTATTGTAACCATAGCCTCATCCTCAGTGATTCTATTGTAACCATAACCTCATCCTCAGTGATTCTTTTGTAACCATAGCCTCATCCTCAGTGATTCTATTGTAACCATAGCCTCATCCTCAGTGATTCTATTGTAACCATAGCCTCATCCTCAGTGATTCTATTGTAACTATAGCCTCATCCTCAGTGATTCTATTGTAACCATAGCCTCATCCTCAGTGATTTTATTGTAACCATAGCCTCATCCTCAGTGATTCTATTGCAACCATAGCCTCATCCTCAGTGATTCTGTTGTAACCATAGCCTCATCCTCAGTGATTCTATTGTAACCATAACCTCATCCTCAGTGATTCTATTGTAACCATAGCCTCATCCTCAGTGATTCTATTGTAACCATAACCTCATCCTCAGTGATTCTATTGTAACCATAGCCTCATCCTCAGGGATTCTATTGTAACCATAGGCTCATCCTCAGTGATTCTATTGTAACCAGTGCATCATCCTCAGTGATTCTATTGTAATCATAGCCTCATCCTCAGGGATTTTTTTGTAAACAGTGCCTCATCCTCAATGAATCTATTGTAATCATTGCCTCATCCTCAGTGATTCTTTTGTAACCATAGCCTCATCCTCAGTGATTCTATTGTAACCAGAGCCTCATCCTCAGTGATTCTATTGTAACCATAGCCTCATCCTCAGTGATTCTATTGTAACCATAACCTCATCCTCAGTGATTCTATTGTAACCATAACCTCATCCTCAGTGATTCTATTGTAACCATAACCTCATCCTCAGTGATTCTATTGTAATCATAACCTCATCCTCAGTGATTCTATTGTAACCATATCCTCATCCTCAATGATTCTATTGTAACCATAGCCTCATCCTCAGTGATTCCATTTGTAACCAAAACCTCATCCTCAGTCATTCTTTTGTAAACAGTGTCTCATCCTCAGTGATTCTATTGTAAGCATAGCCTCATCCTCAGTGATCTTATTGTAACCATTGCATCATCCTCATTGATTCTATTGTAACCATAGCCTCATCCTCAGAGATTCTAATGTAATCATACTCTCGTCCTCAGTGATTGTATTGTATCCATAGCCTCATCCTCCATGATTTTTTGTAACCATAGCCACATCCTCAGTGATTCTATTGTAACCATAGCCTCATCCTCAGTGATTGTATTGCAACCATAGCCTCATCCTCAGTGATTCTATTGTAACCATAACCTCATCCTCAGTGATTCTATTGTAACCATAGCCTCATCCTCAGTGATTCTATTGTAACCATAGCCTCATCCTCAGTGATTCTATTGTAAACACAGCCTCATCCTCAGTGATTCTATTGTAACCATAGCCTCATCCTCAGTGATTCTAATGTAATCATACTTTCATCCTCAGTGATTCTATTCTAACCATAGCCTCATCCTCAGTGATTCTATTGTAACCATAGCCTCATCCTCAGTGATTCTATTGTAACCATAACCTCATCCTCAGTGATTCTATTGTAACCATAGCCTCATCCTCAGTGATTCTATTGTAACCATAGCCTTATCCTCAGTGATTCTATTGTAACCATAGCCTCATTTTCAGCGATTCTATTGTAACCATAGCCTCGTTCTCAGTGATTCTATTGTAACCATAGCCTCATCCTCAGTCATTCTTTTGTAAACAGTGCCTCATCCTCAGTGATTCTATTTTAATCATAGCCTCAACCTCAGTGATTCTTTTGTAACCATAACCTCATCCTCAGTGATTATTTTGTAACCATAGCCTCATCCTCAGTGATTCTATTGTAACCATAGCCTCATCCTCAGTGATTCTAATGTAATCATACTTTCATCCTCAGTGATTCAATTGTATCCATAGCCTCATCCTCGGTGATTCTATTGCAACCATAACATCATCCTCAGTGATTCTATTGTAACCATAGCCTCATCTTCAGAGATTCTATTGTAACCATAGCCTCATCCTCAGTGATTCTATTGTAACCATAACCTCATCCTCAGTGATTCTATTGTAATCATAGTCTCATCCTCAGTGATTATATTGTAACCATAACCTCATCCTCATTGATTCTATTTTAACTATAACCTCATTTTCAGTGATTCTATTGTAACCATAGCCTCATCCTCAGTGATTCTGTTGTAAACAGTGCCTCATCCTCAGTGAGCCTATTGTAACCTTAGCCTCATCCTCCGGGATTCTATTGTAAACAGCCTCATCCTCAGTGATTGTATTGTAACCATAGCCTCATCATCAGTGATTCTAATGTAATCATAGCCTCATCCTCAGTGATTCTATTGTAACCATAGCCTCATCATCAGTGATTCTATTGTAACCATAGCCTCATCCTCAGTGATTGTATTGTATCCATAGCCTCATCCTCAGTGATTCTATTGTAACCATAACATCACCCTCAGTGATTCTAGTGTAACCATAGCCTCATCTTCAGAGATTCTATTGTAACCATAGCCTCATCCTCAGTGAGTCTATTGTAACTATAACCTCATCCTCAGTGATTCTATTGTAACCATAGCTTCATCCTCAGTCATTCTATTGTACCATAGCCTCAGCCTCAGAGATTCTATTGTAACAATAGCCTCATCCTCAGTGATTGTATTGTAACAAAAACCTCATCCTCCGTGATATTTTGTAACCATAGCCACATCCTCAGTGATTGTATTGTAACCATAGCCTAATCCTCAGTGATTGCATTGCAACCATAGCCTCATCCTCAGTGATTCTATTGTAACCATAGCCTCATCCTCAGTGATTCTATTGTAACCATAGCCTCATCCTCAGTGATTCTATTGTAACCATAGCCTCATCCTTAGTGATTCTATTGTAACCATAGCCTCATCCTCAGGGATTCTATTGTAAACATAACCTCATCCTCAGTGATTCTCTTATAACCAGAGCCTCATCCTCACTGATTATATTGTAACCATAGCCTTATCCTCAGTGATTCTATTGTAACCAGAGCCTCATCTTTGGTAATTCTATTGTAAGCATAGCTTCACCCTCAGTGATTTTATTGTAATCATAGCCTCATCCTCAGTGATTCTACTGTAACCATAGTCTCATCCTCAGTGAATCAGTTGTAACCATAGCCTCATCCTCAGTGATTATATTGTAACCATAACCTCATCCTCAGTGATTCTATTGCAACCATAGTCTCATCCTCAGTGATTCTATTGTAACCATAGCCTCATCCTCAGTGATTCTATTGTAACCATAGCCTCATCCTCAGTGATTCTATTATTACCATAACCTCATCTTCAGTGATTCTATTCTAACCATTGCCTCATGCCTCAGTGATTCTGTTGTAACCAGAGCCTCATCCTCACTGATTCTGTTATAACCATAGCCTCATCCTCAGTGATTCTATTGTAACCATTGCCTCATCCACAGTGATTCTATTGCAACCAGAGCCTTATCCTCTGTGATTCTATTGTAACCATAGCCTCATCCTCAGTGATTCTATTGTAACCATAGCCTCATCTTCAGTGATTCTATTGTAACCATAGCCTCATCCTCAGTGATTCTATTGTAACCATAACCTCATCCTCAGTGATTCTATTGTAACCATAACCTCATCCTCAGTGATTCTATTGTAACCATAGCCTCATCCTCAGGGATTCTATTGTAACCATAGCCTCATCCTCAGTGATTCTATTGTAACCATAGCCTCATCCTCAGTGATTTTATTGTAACCATAGCCTCATCCTCAGTGATTCTATTGTAACCATAGCCTCATCCTCAGTGATTGTATTGCAACAATAGCATCATTCTCAGTGATTCTATTGCAACCATAGCCTCATCCTCATTGATTCTATTGTAACCATATCCTCATCCTCAGTGATTCTATTGTAACCATAGCCTCATCCTCAGTGATTCTATTGTAACCATAGCCTCATCCTCAGTGATTCTATTGTAACCATAACCTCATCCTCAGTGATTCTGTTTTAACCATAGCCTCATCCTCAGTGATTCTATTGTAACCATTGCCTGATCCTCAGTGATTCTATTGTAACCATAGCCTCATCCTCAGTGATTCTATTGTAACCATAACCTCATCCTCAGTGATTCTATTGTAACCATACCCTTATCCTCAGTGATTCTATTGTAACCATAGCCTCATCCTCACTGATTCTGTTGTAACTTTAACCTCATCCTCAGTGATTCTATAGTAACCATAGCCTCATCCTCAGTGATTCTATAGTAACCATAGACTTATCCTCAGTGATTCTATTGTAACCAGAGCCTCATCCTTGGTGATTCTATTCTAACCATAGCCTCATCCTCAGTGATTCTATTGTAACCATAGACTTATCCTCAGTGATTCTATTGTAACCAGAGCCTCATCCTTGGTGATTCTATTGTAACCAGATCCTCATCTTTGGTAATTCTATTGTAAGCATAGCTTCATCCTCAGTGACTCTGTTGTAAACATAGCCTTATCCTCAGTGATTCTTATGTAACCATAGCCTCATCCTCAGTGATTCAAGTTTAACCATAGCCTCATCCTCAGTGATTCTATTATAACCATAGCTGCATCCTCAATGATTGTATTGCAACATAGTGTCATCCTCAGTGATTCTATTGCAACCATAGCCTCATCCTCACTGATTCTTTTGTAACAATATCCTCATCCTCAGTGATTCTATTGTAACCATAGCCTGATCCATAGTGATTCTATTGTAACAAGAGCCTTATCCTCTGTGATTCTATTGTAACCATAGCTTCATCCTCAGTGATTATATTGTAACCATAGCCTCAACTTCAGTGATACTATTGCAACCATAGCCTCATCCTCAGTGATTCTATTGTAACCATAGCCTCATCCTCAGTGATTATATTGTAACCATAGCCTCAACTTCAGTGATTCTTTTGCAACCATAGCGTCATCCTCAGTGATTCTTTTGTAAGCATAACCTCATCCTCAGTGATTCTTTTGTAACCATAGCCTCATCCTCAGTGATTCTATTGTAACCATAGCCTCATCCTCAGTGATTCTATTGTAACCATAACCTCATCCTCAGTGATTCTATTGTAACCATAACTCCATTCTCAGTGATTATATTGTAACTATAGCCTCATCCTCAGTGATTCTATTGTAAACATCGCCTCATCCTAAGTGATTCTATTGTAACCATAGCCTCATCCTCAGTGATTCTATTGTAACCATAGCCTCATCCTCAGTGATTCTATTGTAACCATAGCCTCATCCTCAGTGATTCTATTGTAACCATAGCCTCATCCTCAGTGATTCTATTGTAACCATAGCCTCATCCTCAGTGATTCTATTGTAACCATAGCCTCATCCTCAGTGATTCTATTGTAACCATAGCCTCATCCTCAGTGATTCTATTGTAACCATAGCCTCATCCTCAGTGATTCTATTGTAACCATAGCCTCATCCTCAGTGTTTATATTGTAACCATAACATCATCCTCACTGATTCTATTGCAAACATAGCCTCATCCTCAGTGCTTCTATTGTAACCATAGCCTCATCCTCAGTGATTCTATTGTAACCATAGCCTCATCCTCAGTGATTCTATTGTAACCATAGCCTCATCCTCAGTGATTCTATTGTAACCATAGCCTCATCCTCAGTGATTCTATTGCAACCATAGCTTCATCCTCAGTGATTCTATTGTAACCATAACCTCATCCTCAGTGATTCTATTGTAACCATAGCCTCATCCTCAGTGATTCTATTGTAACCATAGCCTCATCCTCAGTGATTCTATTGTAACCATAGCCTCATCCTCAGTGATTCTATTGTAACCATAGCCTCATCCTCAGTGATTCTATTGTAACCATAGCCTCATCCTCAGTGATTCTATTGTAACCATAGCCTCATCCTCAGTGATTCTATTGTAACCATAGCCTCATCCTCAGTGATTCTATTGTAACCATAGCCTCATCCTCAGTGATTCTATTGTAACCATAGCCTCATCCTCAGTGATTCTATTGTAACCATAGCCTCATCCTTAGTGACTCTATTGTAAACATAGCCTCATCCTCAGTGACTATTGTAATCATAGCCTCATCCTCGGTGATTCTATTGTAACCATAGCATCATCCTCAGTGAATCTATTGTAACCATAGCCTCATCCTCAGTGATTCTATTGTAACCATAACCTCATCCTCAGTGATTCTATTGTAACCATAGCCTCATCCTCAGTGATTCTATTGTAACCATTCTCTCATCCTCAGTGATTCTATTGTAACCATAGCCTCATCCTAAGTAATTCTATTGTAATCAAAGCCTCATCTTCAGTGATTGTATTGTAACCATAACCTCATCCTCAGTGATTTTATTCTAACCATAGCCTCATCCTCAGTGATTCTATTGTAACGATAACCTCATCATCAGTGATTCTGTTGTAACCATATCCTCATCCACAGTGATTCTATTGTAATCATAGCCTCATCCTTACTGTTTCTATTCTAACCATAACCTCATCATCAGTGATTGTATTTTAACCATAGCCTCATCCTCAGTGATTCTATTGTAATCATAGCCTCATCCTCAGTGATTCTATTGTAACCAGAGCCTCATCCTCGGTTATTCTATTGTAACGAAAGCCTCATCCCCAGTGATTCTATTATAACCAGAGCCTCATCCTCAGTGATTCTGTTGTAACCATAGCCTCATCCTCAGTGATTCCATTGTAACCATAGCCTCATTCTCAGTGATTCTAATGTAATTATACTCTCATCCTCAGTGATTCTATTGCAAGCATAGCCTCATCCTCAGTGTTTCTATTGTAACCATAGCCTCATCCTCAGTAATTTTTTTGTAATGATAGCCTCATCTTCAGTGATTCTATTATAACCATAGCCTCATTCTCTGTGATTCTATTGCAACCATAGCCTCATCCTCATTGATTCTATTGTAACCATAGCCTCATCCTCAGTGATTCTATTGTAACCATAACCTCATCCTCAGTGATTCAATTGTAACCATAACCTCATCCTCTGTGATTCTATTGTAACCATAGCCTAATCCTCAGTGATTCTGCTGTCACCATAACCTCATCCTCAGTGAATCAGTTGTAACCATAACCTCATCCTCTGTGATTCTATTGTAACAATAGCCTCATCCTCAGTGATTCTATTGTAACCATAGCCTCATCCTCAGTGATTCTATTGTAACCATAGCCTCATCCTCAGTGATTCTATTGTAACCATAGCCTCATCCTCAGTGATTCTATTGTAACCATAGCCTCATCCTCAGTGATTCTATTGTAACCATAGCCTCATCCTCAGTGATTCTATTGTAACCATAGCCTCATCCTCAGTGATTCTATTGTAACCATAGCCTCATCCTCAGTGATTCTATTGTAACCATAGCCTCATCCTCAGTGATTCTATTGTAACCATAGCCTCATCCTCAGTGATTCTATTGTAACCATAGCCTCATCCTCAGTGATTCTATTGTAACCATAGCCTCATCCTCAGTGATTCTATTGTAACCATAGCCTCATCCTCAGTGATTCTATTGTAACCATAGCCTCATCCTCAGTGATTCTATTGTAACCATAGCCTCATCCTCAGTGATTCTATTGTAACCATAGCCTCATCCTCAGTGATTCTATTGTAACCATAGCCTCATCCTCAGTGATTGTATTGCAACCATAGCCTCCTCCCCATTGATTCTATTGTAACCATAGCCTCATCCTCAGTGATTCTATTGTAACCATAACCTTACCATCAGTGATTCTATTGTAACCATAGCCTCATCCTCAGTGATTCTAATGTAACCAGAGCCTCATCCTCAGTGATTCTATTGTAACCATAGCCTCATCCTCAGTGATTCTGTTGTAACCATAGCCTCATCCTCAGTGATTCTATTGTAACCATAGCCTCATCCTCAGTGATTCTATTGTAACCATAGCCTCATACTCAGTGATTCTATTGCAACAATAGCCTCATCCTCATTGATTATATTGTAACCGTAGCCTCTTCCTCATTGATTCTATTTTAACCATACCCTCATCCTCAGTGATTCTATTGTAACCAGAGCCTCATCCTCACTGATTCTATTATAACCATAGCTTCATCCTCAGTGATTCTATTGTAACCATAGCCTCATCCTCATTGATTCTATTTTAACCATACCCTCATCCTCAGTGATTCTATTGTAACCATAGCCTCATCCTCAGTGATTCTATTGTAACCATAGCCTCATCCTCAGTGATTCTATTATAACCATAGCCTCATCCTCAGTGATTCTATTGTAACCATAGCCTCATCCTCAGTGATTCTATTGTAACCATAGCCTCATCCTCAGTGATTCTATTGTAACCATAACCTCATCCTCAGTGATTCTATTGTAACAATAGCCTCATCCTCAGTGATTCTATTGTAACCATAGCCTCATCCTCAGTGATTCTATTGTAACCATAGCCTCATCCTCAGTGATTATATTGTAACCATAACCTCATCCTCAATGATTCTGTTGTAACCATAGCCTCATCCTTAGTGTTCCTATTGTAACCATAGCCTCATCCTCAGTGATTCTATTGTAACCATAGCCTCATCCTCAGTGATTCTATTGTAACCATAGCCTCATCCTCAGTGATTCTATTGTAATAAGAGCCTCATCCTCAGTGCCTCTATTGTAACTATAGCCTCATCCTCAGTGATTCTATTGTAACCATAAAATCATCCTCAGTGATTCTATTTTAAACTGGAAAACAGCAACCTTGTAGCCGGAAAGCCAACTCTAACCAAAGGAATTGAAAATTCAAAGTAACTTCTTTAGCAAAGTTTTTATTCTTAAAAAGTAGCGTTTTCGCCGTGGCTCCTGCCTCAGCTTCATCAGAAGAAAATACAAATGGAAACAGCTAACAAAAACATTTAAATACTCTCATAGAGGAAGTGACAAAACAAACCTAATCATGTGAGCTTAATTAAAAACAATTACATAATTAAAACAAACCAATAAGTACTTAACAAAAACTGTTTGTACTAAAATTAAGAATACATTCATTGTATGTTGTAAAAAATGTACTTTTAGTAATATAAAACCATTTTTCAAAAGAACCTATCAGTATTACTACACAAGAAGTCACTAACATACTGTTCTTAAAGAAGAAGTCTGAAACTTTTACCTAAAATAACTTTTCAGCTTCAATATACATGAAATATTGCAGTTCTCATTTAGGCCAACAGGTCTAAATGCATCTAAATTCAACTGCCAAGCTAATTCAGTACATTCAAGAATGGTTTCAACAGGACCACCTAATTTTAAAGGTACCTGGTCAATACCCATAAATCTAAATGAGTGCCCTGGGTTATTATGTACATGTTTTGCTAAAGCATTCTCCAGCAGTGGTTTTTTTATTGCGTAAAGGTGTTGGTAAACTCTTTCTTTTAATTTGCGATTCGTTTTCCTATATAAAACGATGGGCAACAGTTGCACAAAGCAATGTAGACCACCGATTTAGATTCGCAAGATATCCTATGGTTTATCTGGTACCTTATATTTCTAACAAAGAAGGAGTTACCTGTCGTTATAACTTTACACATATTACAATGGCCGCATTTAAATGAGCCTCTAGTCCTTGCTGTGACATGGGAATGTGATGTTCGTTGTAATATTTCTTTTAAATTATTACTTCTTCTGTATATAACAAAGGGCGTTCCCTAACTTCTCAATAAGGTTAACTGAATTAATGACCAATGGCCAGTTTTTAAAATATTGCCCAAATATCATTGAATTTAGATTATATTGAGTAATAAAACTCAAAGAAAAATTCCTAAAGGTAGTAGAAACATTTTGATTTATTGATTGATTGGCAGTAGCAAATTGGGCATCAGTACCTTGATTCAACAAAGGTTTGTATATACCACTAACTCTCTTGGAATCAACCTCTAAAATGAGGTCATTTAGAAGCTCAATAGGATAACCTCGGTTTAAAAATAAATCCTTAAGGAACTGACACTCAGTTCTAAAGTCATAAAGTACTACACATTCTTCCTGCATTACAAGCTGACCCTTAACTATGGATTTTTTCTGTTTGGGTGGATGTAAGCTAGTGTAGTGCAGGAAGGAGTTGCAGTATGTTGGCTTCCTAAAAATTTTTGAAGAATATACTCCTTCAGTAAAGTCTTTCGTTAGTCTCACATCTAAATAGTCTGTTTCAACAGTGGAGAAATTAAATGTAAATTTTAACCAATCCGTAGTGTTGTTTATGTAATCAACAAAAGACAAAATTTGCTACTGCAATCAATCAATAAATCAAAATGTTTCTACTACCTTTAGGAATTTTTCTTTGAGTTTTATTACTCAATATAATCTAAATTCCAATGATATTTGGGCAATATTTTTAAAAAACTGGCCATTGGTCATTAATTCAGTTAACCTTATTGAGAAGTTAGGGGAACGTCCTTTTGTTATATACAGAAGAAGTAATAATTTAAAAGAAATATTACAACGAACATCACATTCCCATGTCACAGCAAGGACTAGAGGCTCATTTAAATGCGGCCATTGTAATATGTGTAAAGTTATAACGACAGGTAACTCCTTCTTTGTTAGAAATATAAGGTACCAGATAAACCATAGGATATCTTGCGAATCTAAATCGGTGGTCTACATTGCTTTGTGCAACTGTTGCCCATCGTTTTATATAGGAAAAACGAATCGCAAATTAAAAGAAAGAGTTTACCAACACCTTTACGCAATAAAAAAACCACTGCTGGAGAATGCTTTAGCAAAACATGTACATAATAACCCAGGGCACTCATTTAGATTTATGGGTATTGACCAGGTACCTTTTAAAATTAGGGGTGGTCCTGTTGAAACCATTCTTGAATGTACTGAATTAGCTTGGCAGTTGAATTTAGATGCATTTAGACCTGTTGGCCTAAATGAGAACTGCAATATTTCATGTATATTGAAGCTGAAAAGTTATTTTAGGTAAATGTTTCAGACTTCTTCTTTAAGAACAGTATGTTACTGACTTCTTGTGTAGTAATACTGATAGGTTCTTTTGAAAAATGGTTTTATATTACTAAAAGTACATTTTTTACAACATACAATGAATGTATTCTTAATTTTAGTACAAACAGTTTTTGTTAAGTACTTATTGGTTTGTTTTTAATTATGTAATTGTTTTTAATTAAGCTCACATGATTAGGTTTGTTTTGTCACTTCCTCTATGAGAGTATTTAAATGTTTTGTTAGCTGTTTCCATTTGTATTTTCTTCTGATGAAGCTGAGGCAGGAGCCACGCGTAACGCTACTTTTAAGAATAAAACTTTTGCGTTAAAGAAGTTACATTGAATTTTCAATTCCTTTGGTTAGAGTTGGCTTTCCGGCTACAAGGTTGCTGTTTTCCAGTTTTTTTGCACCAGTTTGTTTGCTTTTTTACAACCGTTTGTTCTTTCATGATGGAATCAAGTACTCCTGTTTGTCCGGTTAGTCCTAACCTTTTTGGAACAGCCACTAACTCTAAAAGTGTTAATGAAGGTGACATTTATTCGTTATTAGCTTCTATTTCTCAAAAAATAGAGGCTTTACACATCCGTATGGATGCTATTGAGCATAAACCTATCACAACCGGAAATATTGAACAAGAAGTAACACTCGGAAATACTGAACAAGTTGGTGTACCAGTTTCCGTTTCAGTATCACTTTCGGATTCAGAAAGTGCCATTCCGGCAGCCCAACCGCCAAGAGGATTACCTCAACGGAGTAAACAACAAAGTACTGGGCGTTCCAACCACCGTCAAGGTTGTTTGCCTATTACGAGTGAGACAGGTTTTTTTCCTACAAATTCCCAAGTGCAGAATGACACTGCACAATCTGTTGTTGCTGTTGTTAATTCTAACATACGCACACCATCAGTCTCTGGTTTGAATACTTTGCATGAAGGCGAACCGGAACGTGACGATGTTTCTTTGTCAAGCTGGATTAATAAGGAAAATCCCTTCTCTTTCCTTCCAGTCGACCAGACTGGAGTGGATTTTCAGAACACTTCAACTATAGAGAAGGATGTGAACAAAATTAATGACTGCCTAAAGGTATTTGATCTAAAGTTGCTTAATTTAAAAAAACTGCAGCTTGAGGCTGCCTATTTTAGGCAATGTCTAAAAGAAAAATTAATACCAAAGGGTTTAAGGAATAACTTTACTGCTTCGGGACTGTTAGTAGATCATGCCTACATTGCAGAACTTGAATGTTTATTCCAGGAACAAGGATTCCAATTACTAAATGTTATTGTGAAGCATTACGACATACACATTTTGTCGCTTATATCTGAAGTGAATATACTTGATGAAGAAATCAAAAATAACATGTCTTTTTTGCAGTTCAAATTTGACTATGAACGTATTTTTTCGAGTATAGATGCCTTGTTAAACAAGTTAAAAACTAATAAAAATAAAAAATTAGTTAGGGACAGGGCAGTGTACTCATCTAGTCAGGCTTACCCTAATTTAATTATTAGACTTCCAGTTTCTAAGAATGCAGAACCTAATGAGGCTTCCACCATTCCTGAAACAGAGCAAACATTTAGTACAGGTGAAGAAGGTGAGCTTCCTTCTACCTCTGCTACGCAGGGAGTGAGAAGAAGCAACAGATTAAAGGGTACTTCAAAAGTTTATAACAATAATAGATTTCAAAAAACAATGGGGGGGCCTGGACAACAAAATCAAGGCCAAGCCACAGCCACTAAAGAGAATGTTTTTTTAGGGAACAACCAGAGGAAACAAGGGGTGGCTACGAACCGGAGGAGATAAGGATAGAGAATAGTACCCTAGGTAGACCTAGAACTCCCCCACAAGGTCCTACCATTTACACCAACCTTAAAAAAGATTTTACTATCTACAATTTTTCTACTTTAGAACTAGATGTAGACTCTGTTGAACTATTAGCATTAGGATATACTTTTATCCCTAGCACATATGGAAATTTAGCAAAAACTCTTATTGATTTGAAATGTTACATACGTAAGTTGAATTTGAGAATGTTACTCAACAACGAGACCACAATAGATTACAACAAACTAAGGTTACCTAGTGTATTTAACCCTCCCATTCAACCCAATCTACTGCTTTTTGAGCAGATGTGTGAAATTGACATAAGACATCTTTTCACTGTTTCTAAAACAAATATGGGCTCTAGAAACATGAATATTTCTGACGAACAACGCCACTGGTTAAATAGCTTGCGTTGTTTACCGGTTAGGTTTCTAAAGCCAGACAAGGGGGGTGGTTTGGTGGTCTTTGACGATTCCCAATACAAGGAGAAAATGCTTGAGATTCTTACATCCCAGGCTTATGAAGTTTCCTCTTTAAATGAGGTTAATGTTACTCAAGGCCGTATTAGGGATACTGTGATCTTTTCCTTGCAGGCAAAATTGATTTAGACACATACAATTACATTGACATCATTACACCAAAGTTGCCTGTTATGTTTGGAATACCAAAGATACACAAAGACCATAAAACCCCCCCCCATGAGGGCATTAATAGACGGTAGGTCTTCTATGACCTACCCCTGTTCGAAATTAATAGACAACATTTTATCAAAATATGTGAAAAAATTTCCACAATCTGCAAGGACTCTTGGTCCTTTCTCCGTGACATCAACAGTATTGACTTCAACCCTGAGTTGAACTTCCTAACTGTTGATGTAGCGGACTTATATACATCTATTCCACATGATGAAGCAGTGGAATGGTTACAACTTTTGATGGAAAGTTTAAACGCTCCACAGGAGGAGATATACATAATCACTGAGCTATTAAGCATAGTACTGTCTTTTAACTTTTTTGTATTCGACCAGAAATACTACTTACAGAAATGTGGAATAGCCATGGGCTCGCCCTGTGGGGCGAGCGTAGCAAACTTGTTTGTAGCCTTTTGGGAAAAGCAGTTTATTCTATCCAATGAATCTATAATGCAGAACATAAAATACTATACTAGATTCTTGGATGATATATTTATCCTGTTTAAAGGAACTGAACCGGAGGCACAGTCTTTTGTTGATTACATAAACAACACTACGGATTGGTTAAAATTTACATTTAATTTCTCCACTGTTGAAACAGACTATTTAGATGTGAGACTAACGAAAGACTTTACTGAAGGAGTATATTCTTCAAAAATTTTTAGGAAGCCAACATACTGCAACTCCTTCCTGCACTACACTAGCTTACATCCACCCAAACAGAAAAAATCCATAGTTAAGGGTCAGCTTGTACGTGCAGGAAGAATGTGTAGTACTTTAAGTGACTTTAGAACTGAGTGTCAGTTCCTTAAGGATTTATTTTTAAACCGAGGTTATCCTATTGAGCTTCTAAATGACCTCATTTTAGAGGTTGATTCCAAGAGAGTTAGTGGTATATACAAACCTTTGTTGAATCAAGGTACTGATGCCCAATTTGCTACTGCAATCAATCAATAAATCAAAATGTTTCTACTACCTTTAGGAATTTTTCTTTGAGTTTTATTACTCAATATAATCTAAATTCCAATGATATTTGGGCAATATTTTTAAAAAACTGGCCATTGGTCATTAATTCAGTTAACCTTATTGAGAAGTTAGGGGAACGTCCTTTTGTTATATACAGAAGAAGTAATAATTTAAAAGAAATATTACAACGAACATCACATTCCCATGTCACAGCAAGGACTAGAGGCTCATTTAAATGCGGCCATTGTAATATGTGTAAAGTTATAACGACAGGTAACTCCTTCTTTGTTAGAAATATAAGGTACCAGATAAACCATAGGATATCTTGCGAATCTAAATCGGTGGTCTACATTGCTTTGTGCAACTGTTGCCCATCGCTTTATATAGACAAAACGAATCGCAAATTAAAAGAAAGAGTTTACCAACACCTTTACGCAATAAAAAAACCACTGCTGGAGAATGCTTTAGCAAAACATGTACATAATAACCCAGGGCACTCATTTAGATTTATGGGTATTGACCAGGTACCTTTTAAAATTAGGTGGTCCTGTTGAAACCATTCTTGAATGTACTGAATTAGCTTGGCAGTTGATTTAGATGCATTTAGACCTGTTGGCCTAAATGAGAACTGCAATATTTCATGTATATTGAAGCTGAAAAGTTATTTTAGGTAAATGTTTCAGACTTCTTCTTTAAGAACAGTATGTTACTGACTTCTTGTGTAGTAATACTGATAGGTTCTTTTGAAAAATGGTTTTATATTACTAAAAGTACATTTTTACAAGATACAATGAATGTATTCTTAATTTTAGTACAAACAGTTTTTGTTAAGTACTTATTGGTTTGTTTTTATTTATGTAATTGTTTTTAATTAAGCTCACATGATTAGGTTTGTTTTGTCACTTCCTCTATGAGAGTATTTAAATGTTTTTGTTAGCTGTTTCCATTTGTATTTTCTTCTGATGAAGCTGAGGCAGGAGCCACGGCGAAAACGCTACTTTTTAAGAATAAAAACTTTTGCGTTAAAGAAGTTACTTTGAATTTTCAATTCCTTTGGTTAGAGTTGGCTTTCCGGCTACAAGGTTGCTGTTTTCCAGTTTTTTGCACCAGTTTGTTTGCTTTTTTACAACCGTTTGATTCTATTTTAACAATAAACTCATCCTCAATGATTCCGTTATAGCCATAGCCTCATCCTCAGTGATTCTGTTGTAACCGTAGCCTCATCCTCAGTGATTCTATTGTAACCATAGCCTCATCTTCAGTGATTCTATTGTAAATATAAACTCATCCTGAGTGATTCTATTATAACCATAGCCTCATCCTTAGTGATTCTCTTGTAACCAGAGCTTCATCCTCAGTGATTCTTTTGTAACCAGAGTCTTATCCTCACTGATTCTGTTATGACTATAGCCTCATCCTCAGTGATTTTACTGTAACCATAGCATCATCCTCAGTGAATCTATTGTAATCATAGCCTCATCCTCTGTGATTCTATTGTAACCAGAGCCTCATCCTCATTGAATCTATTATAACCATAGCCATATCCTCATTGATTAAATTGTAACCATAGCCTCATCCTCATTGATTCTATTGTAACCATAACCTCATCCTCAGTGATTCTATTGTAACCATAGCCTCATCCTCATTGATTATATTGTAACCATACCCTCATTCTCAGTGATTCTGTTGTAACCATAACCTCAATCTCATTGATTCTATTGTAACCATAGCCTCATCTTCAGTGCTTCTTTTGTAACCATAGCCTCATCCTCAGTGAATCTATTGTAACCATAACCTCATCCTCAGGGATTGCATTGTAACAATAGCCTGATCTTCAGTGATTCTGTTGTAATCAGAGCCTCATCCTCGGTGATTCTATTGTATCCATAGCCTCATCCTCAGTGTTTCTGTTGTAACCATAACCTCAATCTCATTGATTCTATTGTAACCATAGCCTCATCTTCAGTGCTTCTTTTGTAACCATAGCCTCATGCTCAGTGATTCTATTGTAACCATAACATCATCCTCAGTGATTCTATTTTAACAATAACCTCATCCTCAGTGATTCTATTATAATCATAGCCTCATCCTCCGTGATTCTGTTGTAAACATAGCCACATCCTCAGTGATTCTATTGTAGCCATAGCCTTATCTTCAGTGATTCTATTATAACCATAAACTCATCCTCAGTGATTCTATTATAACCATAGCCTCATCCTTAGTGATTCTAGTGTAAGCATAGCCTCATCCTCAGTGAATCTATTGTAACAATTTCCTCATCCTCAGTGATTGCATTGTAACATTAGCCTCATCCTCAGTGATTCTATTGTAATCAGAGCCTAATCCTCTGTGATTCTATTGTGTCCATAGCCTCATCCTTAGTGTTTCTGTTGTAATCATAGCCTCAATCTCATTGATTATATTGTAACCATAGCCTCATCTTCAGTGATTCTATTGTAACCATAACAACATCCTCAATGATTCTTTTGTAACCATAACATCATCCTCAGTAATTCTAATTTAACAATAGCCTCATCCTCAGTGATTCTAGTATAACCATAGCCTCATCCCCAGTGATTCTGTTGTAACCATAGCCTTATATTCAATGATTCTCTTGAAACCATAAACTCATCCTCAGTGATTCTATTATAACCAAAGCCTCATCCTTAGTGATTCTCTTGTAACCAGAGCTTCATCCTCAGTGATTCTTTTGTAACCAGAGTCTTATCCTCACTGATTCTGTTATCAGCATATACTCATCTTCAGTAATTTTACTGTAACCATAGCCTCATCCTCAGTGATTCTATTGTAACCATAGCCTCATCTTATTGTAACCAGAGCCTCATCCTCACTGAATCTATTAACCATAACATCATCCTCAGCGAGTCTATTGTAAGTATAGCCTCATCCTCATTGATTCAGTTGTAACCATACCCTCATTCTCAGTGATTCTGTTGTAACCATATCCTCATCCTCAGTGATTCTATTGTAACCATAACCTCATCCTCAGTGATTCAATTGTAACCATAACCTCATCCTCCGTGATTCTATTGTAACAATAGCTTCATCCACAGTGATTCTATTGTAACCATATCCTCATCCTCAGTGATTCTATTGTAATCATAGTCTCATCCTCACTGATTCTATTGTAACCATAACCTCATCATCAGTGATTCTATTTTAACCATAGCCTCATCCTCCATTATTCTATTTTAACTATTGCCTCATCCTCAGTGATTCTATTGTAACCATAGCCTCATCCTCAGTGATTCTATTGTAAACAGAGCCTCATCCTCACTGATTCTATTATAACCATAGCCTCATCCTCTGTGATTCTACTGTAACCATAACCTCATCCTCAGTGATTGTATTGCAGCCATAGCCTCATCCTCAGTGATTCTTTTGTAACCAGAGACTCATCCTTGGTGACACTATTGTAACCATAGCTTCATTTTCAGTGATTCTATTCTAACCTTAGACTCAACCTTAGTGATTCTATTGTAACCATAGCCTCAACCTCTGTGATTCTATTGTAACCATAGCCTCATCTTCAGTGATTCTATTCTAACCATAACCTCATCCTTAGTGATTCTATTGTAACAAAATTCTCATCCTCAGTGATTCTATTGTAACCATTGCGTCATCCTCACTGATTCTGTTGTAACCATAGCCTCGTCCTCAGTGATTCTATTGTAACCATAACCACATCCTCAGTGATTTTATTGTAACCAGAGCCTCCTCATCAGTGATTCTATTGTAACCATAGCCTCATCCTCAGTGATTCTATTGTAATCATAGCCTCATCCTCATTGATTCTCTTGTAACCAGTGCCTCATCCTCAGTTATTCTATTGTAATGAAAGCCTCATCTTCAGTGATTCTATTCTAACCATAACCTCAACCTTAGTGATTCTATTGTAACAAAATTCTCATCCTCAGTGATTCTATTGTAACCATTGCGTCATCCTCACTGATTCTGTTGTAACCATAGCCTCGTCCTCAGTGATTCTATTGTAACCATAACCACATCCTCAGTGATTTTATTGTATCCAGAGCCTCCTCATCGGTGATTCTATTGTAACCATAGCCTCATCCTCAGTGTTTCTATTGTAAACATAGCCTCATCCTCAGTGATTTTATTGTAACCATATCCTCACCCTCAGTGATTCTATTGCAATCAGAACCTCATCCTTGGTGATTCTATTGTAACCATAGCTTCATCCTCACTGATTCCATTATAACCATAGCCTCAATCTCAGTGATTCTGTTGTAACCATAGCCTCATCCTCAGGGATTCTATTGTAACCATAACCTCATCCTCAGTGATTCTTTTTGGAACCATAGCCTTATACTCAGCGAGTCTATTGTAATCATAGCCTCATCTTCAGTGATTCTCTTGTAACAATACTCTCATCCTCTGTGATTCGAATTGTATCCATAGCCTCTTCCTCAGTGATTCTGTTGTAACCATAACATCATCCTCAGTGATTCTATTGTACCATAGCCTCATCTTCAGTGATTCTATTGAAACCATAGCCTCATCCTCATTCATTCTATTTTAAGCATAACCTCATTCTCAGTGATTGTAATGTAACCATAATCTCATCCTCAGTGATTCTATTGTAACCTTAGCTTCATCTTTAGTGATTCTCTTATAACCCTAGCCTCATCCACATTGAATCTATTGTAACCATAGCCTCATCTTCAGTGATTCTACTGTAATCAGAGCCTCATCCTCACTGATTCTATTGTAACAATAGCCTCATCCCCAGTGATTCTATTGTAACCATAGCCTCATCCTCAGTGATTCTATTGTATCAATAGTCTCATCCTCAGTAATTATATTGTAACCATAACCTCATCCTCAGTGATTCTAATGTAACAATAGGCTCATTCTCAGTGATTTTAATGTAACCATTGCGTCATCCTCAGTGATTCTTTTGTAACCATAGCCTCATCCTCGGTGATTCTATTGTAACCATAACCTCATCTGTACTGATTTTATAGTAACCAGAGCCTCCTCATCAGTGATTTTATTGTAACCATAGTATCATCCTCACTGATTATTTTGTAACCATGGCCTCTTCCTCAGTGATTTTATTGTAAACATAGTCTCATCCTCAGTGATTTTCTTGTAAACATAGCCTCATCCTCAGTGATTCTATTGTAACCATAGCCTCATCCTCAGTGATACTGTTCTAAACATAACCTCACCCTCAGTGATTCTATTGTAACCATAGTTTCATCCTCAGTGATGAGGCCATGGTTACAATAGCCTCATCCTCAGTGATTCTATTGTAACCATAACATCATCCTCAGTGCTTCTATTTTAACAATAGCCTCATCCTCAGGGATTCTATTATAACCATAGCCTCACCCTCAGTGATTCTCTTGTAACCATAGCCTCATTCACAGTGATTCTATTGTAACTATAGCCTCATCTTCAGTGATTCTACTGTAACCATAAAGTCATCCTCAGTGATTTTATTATAACCACAGCCTCATCCTTAGTGATTCTCTTGTAACCAGAGCTTCATCCTCAGTGATTCGTTTGCAACCAAAGTCTTATCCTTACTGATTCTGTTATCACCATAGCCTCATCCTCAGTGATTTTACTGTAACAGTAGCCTCATCCTCATTGAATCTATTGTAACCACAGCCTCATCCTCAGTGATTCTGGTGTAACCATAGCCTCATCCTCAGTAATTCTATTGTAACCATAGCCTCATCCTCAGTGATTCTATTATGACCATTGCCTCATCCTCAATGATTCTATTGTTTCCAGAGCCTCATCCTCACTGAATCTTTTTTAACCATAGCCGTATCCTCCTTGATTAAATTGTAACCATAGCCTCATCCTCATCAATTCTGTTATAACCATAACCTCATCCTCAGTGATTCTATTGTAACCATAGCCTCATCCTCAGTGATTCTATTGTAACCATACTCTCATCCTCAGTGATTCCTTTGTAACTATAGCCTCATCCTCAGTGATTCTATTGTAACCTTAAATTCATCCTCTGTGATTTTATTGTAACCATAACCTCATAATCAGTGATTCTAGTGTAACCATAACCTCATCCTCAGTGATTGCATTGTAACAATAGCCTCATCCTCAGTGATTCTATTGTAATCAGAGCCTCATCCTCGGTGATTCTATTGTATCCATGGCCTCATCCTCAGTGTTTCTGTTGTAACCATAACCTCAATCTCATTGATTCTATTGTAAGCATAGCCTCATTTTCAGTGCTTCCATTGTAACCATAACCTCATCCTCAGTCATTCTATTGTAACCATAAAATCATCCTCAGTGATTCTATTTTAACAATAGCCTCACCCTCAGTGATTCTATTATAACCATAGCCTCATCCTCAGTGATTCTGTTGTAACCATAGCCTCACCCTCAGTGATTCTATTGTAACTATAGCCTCATCTTCAGTGATTCTATTGTAACCATAAACTCAACCTCAGTGATTCTATTATAACCATAGCATCATCCTTCGTGATTCTCTTGTAACCAGAGCTTCATCCTCAGTGATTCTTTTGTAACCAGAGTCTTATCCTCACTGATTCTGTTATCACCATAGCCTCATCCTCAGTGATTTTACTGTAACCATAGCCTCATCCTCAGTGAATCTATTGTAACCATAGACTCATCCTCCTTGATTCTATTGTAACCATAGCCTCATCCTCAGTGATTCTATTGTTTCCAGAGCCTCATCCTCACTGAATCTTTTTTAACCATAGCCGTATCCTCATTGATTAAATTGTAACCATAGCCTCATCCTCATTGATTCTATTATAACCATAACCTCATCCTCAGTGATTCTATTGTAACCATAGCCTCATCCTCATTGATTATATTGTAACCATACCCTCATTCTCAGTGATTCTGTTGTAACCATAGCCTCATCCTCAGTGATTCTATTGTAACCATAGCCTCATCCTCAGTGATTGTATTGTAACAATAGCCTCATCCTCAGTGATTCTATTGTAATCAGAGCCTCATCCTCAGTAATTCTATTGTATCCATAGACTCATCCTCAGTGTTTCTGTTGTAACCATAACCTCAATCTCATTGATTCTATTGTAACCATAGCCTCATCTTCAGTGCCTCTATTGTAACCATAGCCTCATCCTCAGTGATTCTATTGTAACCATAAAATCATCCTCAGTGATTCTATTTTAACAATAACCTCATCCTCAGTGATTCTGTTATAGCCATAGCCTCATCCTCAGTGATTCTGTTGTAACCATAGCCTCATCCTCAGTGATTCTATTGTAACCATAGCCTCATCTTCAGTGATTCTATTGAAACCATTGCCTCATCCTCATTCATTCTATTTTAAGCACAACCTCATTCTCAGTGATTGTAATGTAACCATAATCTCATCCTCAGTGATTCTATTGTAACCATAACCTCATCTTTAGTGATTCTGTTCTATCCATAGCCTCATCCTCAGTGATTCTATTGTAACCATAGCCTCATCCTCAGTGATTCTATTGTAACCAGAGCCTCATCCTCACTGATTCTATTCTAACAATAGCCTCATCCTCATTGATTCTATTGTAACCATAGCCTCATCCTCAGTGATTCTATTGTAACCATAGTCTCATCCTCAGTAATTCTATTGTAACCATAACCTCATCCTCAGTGATTCTAATGTAACAATAGGCTCATCCTCAGTGATTCTATTGTAACAACTGGGTCATCCTCAGTGATTCTATTGTAACCATAGCCTCATCTTCAGTGATTCTATTGTAACCATACCCTCATCTGCAGTGATTTTATTGTAACAAGAGCCTCCTCATCAGTGATTTTATTGTAACCATAGCCTCACCCTCACTGATTGTTTTGTAACCATGGCCTCTTCCTCAGTGATTCTATTGTAACCATAGCCTCATCCTCAGTGATTTTGTTATAACCATAGCCTCATCCTGAGTGATTCTCTTGTGACCATAGCCTCATCCTAAGTGATTCTATTCTAAACATAACCTCATCCTTAGTGATTCTATTGTAACCATAGTTTCATCCTCACTGATTCTATTGTAACCATAGCCTCATCCTCAGTGATTCTATTGTAACCATAACATCATCCTCAGTGATTCTATTTTAACAATAGCCTCATCCTCAGTGATTCTATTATAACCATAGCCTCATCCTCAGTGATTCTCTTGTAACCATAGCCTCATCCACAGTGATTCTATTATAACTATAGCCTCATCTTCAGTGATTCTACTGAAACCATAAAGTCATCCTCAGTGATTCTATTATAACCACAGCCTCATCCTTAGTGATTCTCTTGTAACCAGAGCTTCATCCTCAGTGATTCTTTTGTAACCAGAGTCTTATCCTCACTGATTCTGTTATAACCATAGCCTCATCCTCAGTGATTTTACTGTAACCATAGCCTCATCCTCATTGAATCTATTGTAACCATAGCCTCATCCTCAGTGATTCTGGTGTAACCATAGCCTCATCCTCAGTAATTCTATTGTAACCATAGCCTCATCCTCAGTGATTCTATTATGACCATTGCCTCATCCTCAATGATTCTATCGTTTCCAGAGCCTCATCCTCACTGAATCTTTGTTAACCATAGCCGTATCCTCATTGATTATATTGTAACCATAGCCTCATCCTCATTGATTCTATTGTAACCATAACCTCATCCTCAGTGATTCTATTGTAACCATAGCCTCATCCTCAGTGATTCTATTGTAACCATAACCTCATCCTCAGTGATTCCTTTGTAACTATAGCCTCATCCTCAGTGATTCTATTGTAACCTTAAATTCATCCTCTGTGATTTTATTGTAACCATAACCTCATCCTCAGTGATTGTATTGTAACAATAGCCTCATCCTCAGTGATTCTATTGTAATCAGAGCCTCATCCTCTGTGATTCTATTGTATCCATAGCATCATCCTCAGTGTTTCTGTTGTAACCATAACCTCAATCTCATTGATTCTATTGTAACCATAGCCTCATCTTCAGTGATTCTATTGTAACCATAGCCTCATCCTCAGTGATTCTATTGTAACCATAACATCATCCTCAGTGATTCTATTTTAACAATAGCCTCATCCTCAGTGATTCTATTATAACCATAGCCTCATCCTCAGTGATTCTGTTGTAACCATAGCCTCATCCTCAGTGATTCTATTGTAACCATAGCCTCATCTTCAGTGATTCTATTGTAACCATAAACTCATCCTCAGTGATTCTATTATAACCATAGCCTCATCCTTAGTGATTCTCTTGTAACCAGAGCTTCATCCTCAGTGATTCTTTTGTAACCAGAGTCTTATCCTCACTGATTCTGTTATAACCATAGCCTCATCCTCAGTGATTTTACTGTAACCATAGCCTCATCCTCAGTGAATCTATTGTAACCATAGCCTCATCCTCAGTGATTCTATTGTAACCATAGCCTCATCCTCAGTGATTCTATTGTTTCCTGAGCCTCATCCTCACTGAATCTTTTTTAACCATAGCCGTATCCTCATTGATTAAATTGTAACCATAGCCTCATCCTCATTGATTCTATTGTAACCATAACCTCATCCTCAGTGATTCTATTGTAACCATAGCCTCATCCTCATTGATTCTATTGTAACCATAACATCATCCTCAGTGATTCTGTTGTAACCATAGCCTCATCCTCAGTGATTCCGTTGTAACAATAGCCTCATCCTCAGTGATTCTATTGTAATCAGAGCCTCATCCTCTGTGATTCTATTGTAACCATAACATCATCCTCAGTGATTCTATTTTAACAATAGCCTCATCCTCAGTGATTCTATTGTAACCATAACCTCAATCTCATTGATTCTATTGTAACCATAGCCTCATCTTCAGTGATTCTATTGTAACCATAGCCTCATCCTCAGTGATTCTATTGTAACCATAACATCATCCTCAGTGATTCTATTTTAACAACAGCCTCATCCTCGGTGATTCATTTATAACCATAGCCTCATCCTCAGTGATTCTGTTGTAACCATAGCCTCATCCTCAGTGATTCTATTGTAACCATAGCCTCATCCTCAGTGATTCTATTGTAACCATAGCCTCATCCTCAGTGATTCTATTGTAACCATAGCCTCATCCTCAGTGATTCTATTGTAACCATAGCCTCATCCTCAGTGATTTTACTGTAACCATAGCCTTATCCTCAGTGACTCCATTTTAACCATAGCCTCATCCTCAGTGATTCTATTGTAACCATAGCCTCATCCTCAGTGATTCTATTGTAACCATAGCCTCATCCTCAGTGATTCTATTGTAACAATAGCCTCATCCTCAGTGATTCTATTATAACCATAGCCTCATCCTCAGTGATTCCATTGTAACCATAGCCTCATCCTCAGTGATTCTATTGTAACCATAGCTTCATCCTCAGTGATTCTATTGTAACCATAGCCTCATCCTCAGTGATTCTATTGTAACCATAGCCTCATCCTCAGTGATTCTATTGTAACCATAACCTCATCCTCAGTGATTCTATTGTAACCATAGCCTCATCCTCAGTGATTCTATTGTAACCATAACCTCATCCTCAGTGATTTTATTGTAACCATAGCCTCATCCTCAGTGATTCTATTGTAACCATAACCTCATCCTCAGTGATTCATTTGTAACCATAACCTCATCCTCTGTGATTATATTGTAACCATAGCCTCATCCTCAGTGATTCTATTGTAAACATAGCCTCATCCTCAGTGATTCTACTGTAACAATAGCCTCATCCTCAGTGATTCTGTTGTAAACATAACCTCATCCTCAGTGATTCTATTGTAACCATAGCCTCATCCTCAGTGATTCTATTGTAACCATAGCCTTATCCTCAGTGATTCTTTTGTAACCATAACATCATCCTCAGTGATTCTATTTTAACAATAACCTCATCCTCAGTGATTCTATTATAATCATAGCCTCATCCTCCGTGATTCTGTTGTAAACATAGCCACATCCTCAGTGATTCTATTGTAACCATAGCCTCATCTTCAGTGATTCTATTGTAACCATAAACTCATCCTCAGTGATTCTATTATAACCATAGCCTCATCCTTAGTGATTCTCTTGTAACCAGAGCCTCATCCTCAGTGATTCTATTGTAACCAGAGTCTCATCCTCACTGATTCTTTTATAACCATAGCCTCATCCTCAGTGATTCTACTGTAACCATAGCCTCATCCTCAGTGATTCTATTGTAACCATAGCCTCATCCTCAGTGATTCTATTGTAACCATAGCCTCATCCTCAGTGATTCTATTGTAACCATAGCCTCATCCTCAGTGATTCTATTGTAACCATAACCTCATCCTCAGTGATTCTATTGTAACCATAGCCTCATCCTCAGTGATTCTATTGTAACCATAGCCTCATCCTCAGTGATTCTATTGTAACCATAGCCTCATCCTCAGTGATTCTATTGTAACCATAGCCTCATCCTCAGTGATTCTATTGTAACCATAGCCTCATCCTCAGTGATTCTATTGTAACCATAGCCTCATCCTCAGTGATTCTATTGTAACCATAAACTCATCCTCAGTGATTCTATTATAACCATAGCCTCATCCTTAGTGATTCTCTTGTAACCAGAGCTTCATCCTCAGTGATTATATTGTAACCATTGCCTCATCCTCAGTGATTCTATTGTAACCATAGCCTCATCCTCAGTGATTTTACTGTAACCATAGCCTTATCCTCAGTGACTCCATTTTAACCATAGCCTCATCCTCAGTGATTATATTGTAACCATTGTCTCATCCTCAGTGATTCTATTGTAACCATAGCCTCATCCTCAGTGATTCTATTATGACCATTGCCTCATTCTCTGTGATTCTGTTGCAACCATAGTCTCATCATCAGTGATTCTATTGTAACGATAACCTCATCATCAGTGATTCTGTTGTAACCATATCCTCATCCTCAGTGATTCTATTGTAACCATAACCTCATCCTCAGTGATTCTATTGTAACCATAGCCTCATCCTCAGTGATTCTATTGTAACCATAGCCTCATCCTCAGTGATTCTATTGTAACCATAGCCTCATCCTCAGTGATTCTATTGTAACCATAAATTCATCCTCAGTGATTTTATTGTAACCATAACCTCATCCTCAGTGATTATATTGTAACCATAGCCTCATCCTCAGTGATTCTATTGTAACCATAACCTCATCCTCAGTGATTCTATTGTAATCATAGCCTCATCCTCAGTGATTCTATTGTAACCATAGCCTCATCCTCAGTGATTCTATTGTAACCATAACCTCATCCTCATTGATTCTATTGTAACCATAGCCTCATCTTCAGTGATTCTATTGTAACCATAGCCTCATCCTCAGTGATTCTATTGTAACCATAACATCATCCTCAGTGATTCTATTTTAACAACAGCCTCATCCTCAGTGATTCATTTATAACCATAGCCTCATCCTCAGTGATTCTGTTGTAACCATAGCCTCATCCTCACTGATTCTATTGTAACCATAGCCTCATCTTCAGTGATTCTATTGTAACCATAAACTCATCCTCAGTGTTTCTATTATTACCATAACCTAATCCCTAGTGAGTCTCTTGTAACCAGAGCTTCATGCTCAGGGATTTTTTTGTAACCAGATTCTTATCCTCACTGATTCCGTTATAACCATAGCCTCATCCTCAGTGATTTTACTGTAACCATAGCCTCATCCTCAGTGAATCTATTGTAACTATAGCCTCATCCTCAGGGATTCTGTTGTAACCATGGCCTCATCCTCAGTGATTCTATTGTAACAATAGCCTCATCCTCAGTGATTCTATTATGACCATTGCCTCATCCTCAGTGATTCTAATGTAACCATAGTCTCATGCTCAGTGATTCTAAAGTAACCATAACCTCATCCTTACCGATTCAATTGTAACCATAACCTCATCCTTCGTGATTCTATTGTAACAATAACTTCATCCACAGTGATTCTATTGTAACCATAGCCTCATCCTCAGTGATTCTATTGTAACCATAGCCTCATCCTCAGTGATTCTATTGTAACCATAGCCTCATCCTCAGTGATTCTACTGTAACAATAGCCTCATCATCAGTGATTCTATAGTAAACATAACCTCATCCTCAGAGTTTCTGTTGTAACCATAACCTCAATCTCATTGATTCTATTTTAACCATAGCCTCATCTTCTGTGCCTCTATTGTAACCATAGCCTCATCCTCAGTGATTCTATTGTAACCATAAAATCATCCTCATTGATTCTGTTGTAACCATAACCTCATCCTCAGTGATTCTGTTATAACCATAGCCTCATCCTCAGTGATTCTATTGTAACCATTGCCTCATCCTCAGTGAATCTATTGTAACTATAGCCTCATCCTCAGTGATTCTATTATAACCATAACCTCAGTGATTCTATTGTAACCATAGCCTCATCCTCATTGATTATATTGTAACCATACCCTCATCCTCAGTGATTCTATTGTAACCATAGCCTCATCCTCAGTGATTCTATTGTAACCATAGCCTCATCCTCAGTGATTCTATTGTAACCATAGCCTCATCCTCAGTGATTCTATTTTAACCATAGCCGTATCCTCATTGATTAAATTGTAACCATAGTCTCATCCTCATTGATTCTGTTATAACCATAACCTCATCCTCAGTGATTCTATTGTAACCATAGCCTCATCCTCATTGATTCTATTGTAACCATACCCTCATTCTCAGTGATTCTGTTGTAACCATAGCCTCATCCTCAGTGATTCTAGTGTAACCATAGCTTCATCCTCAGTGATTGCATTGTAACAATAGCCTCATCCTCAGTGATTCTGTTATAACCATAGCCTCATCCTCAGTGATTCTGTTGTAACCATAGCCTCAACCTCAGTGATTCTATTGTAACCATAGCCTCATCTTCAGTGATTCTTTTGTAACCATAAACTCATCCTCAGTGATTCTATTATAACCATAGCCTCATCCTCAGTGATTCTCTTGTAACCAGAGCTTCATCCTCAGTGATTCTTTTGTAACCAGAGTCTTATCCTCACTGATTCCGTTATAACCATAGCCTCATCCTCAGTGATTTTACTGTAACCATAGCCTCATCCTCAGTGATTCTATTGTAACCATAGCCTCATCCTCAGTGATTCTATTGTAACCATAGCCTCATCCTCAGTGATTCTATTGTAACCATAACCTCATCCTCAGTGATTCCTTTGTAACTATAGCCTCATCCTCAGTGATTCTATTGTAACCTTAAATTCATCCTCTGTGATTTTATTGTAACCATAACCTCATCCTCAGTGATTATATTGTAACCATAGCCTCATCCTCAGTGATTCTATTGTAACCATAACCTCATCCTCAGTGATTCTATTGTAACCATAGCCTCATCCTCAGTGATTATATTGTAACCATACCCTCATTCTCAGTGATTCTGTTGTAACCATAGCCTCATCTTCAGTGATTCTATTGTAACCATAGCCTAATCCTCAGTGATTCTATTGTAACCATAACCTCATCCTCAGTGATTCCTTTGTAACTATAGGCTCATCCCCAGTGATTCTATTGTAACCTTAAATTCATCCTGTTTGATTTTATTGTAACCATAACCTTATCCTCAGTGATTATATTGTAACCATAGCCTCATCCTCAGTGAATCTATTGTAACCATAACCTCATCCTCAGGGATTGCATTGTAACAATAGCCTGATCTTCAGTGATTCTGTTGTAATCAGAGCCTCATCCTCGGTGATTCTATTGTATCCATAGCCTCATCCTCAGTGTTTCTGTTGTAACCATAACCTCAATCTCATTGATTCTATTGTAACCATAGCCTCATCCTCAGTGATTCTATTATAACCATAGCCTCATCCTTAGTGATTATCTTGTAACCAGAGCTTCATCCTCAGTGAATCTATTGTAACCATAGCCTCATCCTCAGTGATTCTAGTGTAAGCATAGCCTCATCCTCAGTGAATCTATTGTAACAATTTCCTCATCCTCAGTGATTGCATTGTAACATTAGCCTCATCCTCAGTGATTTTATTGTAATCAGAGCCTAATCCTCTGTGATTCTATTGTGTCCATAGCCTCATCCTTAGTGTTTCTGTTGTAACCATAACCTCAATCTCATTGATTCTATTGTAACCATAGCCTCATCTTCAGTGATTCTATTGTAACCATAGCCTCATCCTCAGTGATTCTATTCTAACCATAACATCATCCTCAGTGATTCTATTTTAACAATAGCCTCATCCTCAGTGATTCTATTATAACCATAGCCTCATCCTCAGTGATTCTGTTGTAACCATAGCCTTATATTCAATGATTCTATTGTAACCATAAACTCATCCTCAGTGATTCTATTATAACCAAAGCCTCATCCTTAGTGATTCTCTTGTAACCAGAGCTTCATCCTCAGTGATTCTTTTGTAACCAGAGTCTTATCCTCACTGATTCTGTTATCAGCATATACTCATCTTCAGTAATTTTACTGTAACCATAGCCTCATCCTCAGTGAATCTATTGTAACCATAGCCTCATCCTCAGTGATTCTATTGTAACCATAGCCTCATCCTCAGTGATTCTATTGTAACCAGAGCCTCATCCTCACTGAATCTATTAACCATAACATCATCCTCAGTGAGTCTATTGTAAGTATAGCCTCATCCTCATTAATTCAATTGTAACCATAGCCTCATCCTCAGTGATTCTATTGTAACCATAGTCTCATCCTCAGTGATTTTATTGTATCCATAAACTCATCCTCACTGATTCCTTTGTAACTATAGCTTCATCCTCAGTGATTTTATTGTAACCTTAAATTCATCCTCTGTGATTTTATTGTAACCATAACCTCATCCTCAGTGATTATATTGTAACCATAACCTCATCCTCAGTGATTATATTGTAACCATAGCCTCATCCTCAGTGATTCTATTGTAACCATAACCTCATCCTCAGTGATTGCATTGTAACAATAGCCTCATCCTCAGTGATTCTATTATAATCAGAGCCTAATCCTCGGTGATTCTATTGTATCCATAGCCTCATCCTCAGTGTTTCTGTTGTAACCATAACCTCAATCTTATTGATTATATTGTAACCATAGCCTCATCTTCAGTGATTCTGTTGTAACCATAGCCTCATCCTCAGTGATTCTATCGTAACCATAACATCATTCTCAGTGATTCTATTTTAACAATAGCCTCACCCTCAGTGAATCTATTAGAAAAATAGCCTCATCCTCAGTGATTCTGTTGTAACCATAGCCTCATCCTCAGTGATTCTATTGTAACCATAGCCTCATCTTCAGTGATTCAATTGTAACCATAAACTCATCCTCAGTGATTCTATTATAACCATAGTCTCATTCTTAGTGATTCTCTTGTAACCAGAGCTTCATCCTCTGTGATTCTTTTGTAACCAGAGTCTTATCCTCACTGATTCTGTTATCACCATAGCCTCATCCTCAGTGATTTTACTGTAACCATAGCCTCATGCTCAGTGAATCTATTGTAACCATAACCTCATCCTCAGTGATTCTATTGTAACCATAGCCTCATCCTCAGTGATTCTATTGTAACCATAGATTCATCCTCAGTGATTTTATTATGACAATTGCCTCATCCTCAGTGATTCTATTGTAACCATAGTCTCATCCTCAGTGATTCTATAGTAACCATAACCTCACCCTCAGTGACTCAATTGTAACCATAACCTCATCCTCCGTGATTCTGCTGTAACAATAGCATCATCCACATTGATTGTATTGTAACCACATCCTCATCCTAAGTGATTATATTGTAATCATAGTGTCATCCTCACTGATTCTATTTTAACCATAACCTCATCATCAGTGATTTTATTTTAACCATAGCCTCATCCTCCATTATTCTATTTTAACTATTGCCTCATCATCAGTGATTCTATTGTAGACATAGCCTCATCCTCAGTGATTCTATTGTAAACAGAGCCTCATCCCCAGTGAATCTATTGTAACCATAGACTCATCCTCAGTGATTCTATTGTAACCATAGCTTCATCCTCCATGATTCTACTGTAACCATAACCTCATCCTCAGTGATTCTATTGTAACCATAACCTCATCCTCAGTGATTGTATTGTAACTATAGTCTCATCCTCATTGATTCTATAGTAACCATAGCCTCATCCTCAGTGATTCTATTGTAACCATAACCTTACCCTCAGTGATGCTATTGTAACCATAGCCACATCCTCAGTGATTCTATTGTAACCATAGCCTCATCCTCAGTGATTCTATTGTAACCATAGCCTCATCCTCAGTGATTGTATTGCAACCATAGCCTCATCCTCAGTGATTCTATTTTAACCATAACCTCATCCTTAGTGATTCTATTGTAACCATAGCCTCATCCTCAGGGATTCTATTGTAATCAGAGTCTCACCCTCAAAGATTCTATTGTAACCATAACCTCATCCTCCGTGATTCTATTGTAACAATAGCCTCATCCTCAGTGATTCTATTATAACCATAGCCTCATCCTCAGTGATTCCATTGTAACCATATCCTCATCCTCAGTGATTCTATTGTAACCAGAGCCTCATCCTCACTGATTCTATTATAACCATAGCCATATCCTCATTGATTATATTGTAACCATAGCCTCATCCTCATTGATTCTATTGTAACCATAACCTCATCCTCAGTGATTCTATTGTAACCATAGCCTCATCCTCAGTGATTCTATTGTAACCATACCCTCATTCTCATTGATTCTGTTGTAACCATATCCTCATCCTCAGTGATTCTATTGTAACCTTAAATTCATCCTCTGAGATTTTATTGTAACCATAACCTTATCCTCAGTGATTCCATTTTAACATTAGCCTCATTCTCAGTGATTCAATTATAACCATAGCCTCATCCTCAGTGATCCTGTTGTAAACATAGCCTCATCTTCAGTCATTCTATTGTAACCATATATTCATCTTCAGTGATTCTATTGTAACCATAAACTCATCCTCAGTGATTCTATTATAACCATAGCCTCATCCTTAGTGATTCTCTTGTAACCAGAGCTTCATCCTCAGTGATTTTTTTGTAAGCAGAGTCTTATCCTCACTGATTCTGTTATAACCATAGCCTCATCCTCAGTGATTTTACAGTAACCATAGCCTCATCCTCAGTGAATGTATTGTAACCATAGCCTCATCCTCAGTTATTCTGTTGTAACCATGGCCTCATCCTCAGTGATTCTATTGTAACCATAGCCTCATCCTCAGTGATTCTATTATGAACATTGCCTCATCCTCAGTGATTCTATTGTAACCATAGCCCCCCCATT